>NW_017299487.1:935222-938315 GCF_001594075.2 Trachymyrmex cornetzi
ATATATATATATATAAATATATATATTAATATATATATATGTATATTATTAGTAATAACATGTATATATATAGAGTTTAGGCGCAAGCATACTTCTGTACAATGCATACAATACATAAACGAATGAATCAATCCCTTTCTTTCCTTTTATTTCATAAGAAGAAAGGAGTTTGGTTAGTTGATTTTGTTCTACATTAGGATAACTCCGCATGCCGCGCTGGGATTTACGCCGCAGAAGTCAGAAAAAATAGAAGGAATGGGGGTAATTTCCCCGCAACTACTCTGTTACATGCCTTTATGTTATATTAGTGTTGTGTTATGATTTCAGTTTCTTACTGTTAATATTAATGAAATTATTGTGAGTTGAATCGGTTTGTTACTGTATTAAGTAACGCCATCTTAAATTATAATCTACATAAAATGATTACTGTAGAACGTGCAAAAAAACTTTGTAGTTATTTCATGATATATGAGTGTAGAGGAATAGTAAAGCATGTTGTATATAACAAAAAATACAAATACTTTGCTCTTGTATTCTTTGTTTAGTTTGTTGTCTTGTATATCCCATCTGTTTGGGATATAAGGCATTTTTAACAAGCGGGATTTATGCCCAAAGCATACAAAGTGCACAGATTGAATTCAATGTACTGATACAATTAACGCATTACATGAAATATGTACCTCATGTCATAACACTTGTAATACATCTGGGGAGATTGTAATTATTATTTATTACTTCATGTACATATTTATCATTCTGATTCCTTAATAAAACTTTATAAACGCATTTTATAAGTTATTGTGTCATTTTACGTCTTATTTAAATGCGTTATTTGTAAATTTTTTATGAGTCATACGTACTCCCCCTCTTCCTATAAGTAGGTCCATATATCCCATCCCTATGGGTATATACAGCAAAAATGCAAGGGTTTAAAAAAGTTCATTTTTTAATACACGAAATATAAATATTTCAGATTTCTAATATTTTTTTCATAATAGTAGACAGTACAAAGTTTTTATTGATTCGTTTACTTAAAACATAGTAAATAATACTTAATAAATTAAGTTTCTGATAGGTGCGGGGTATACCGGAGTTACCCTATGTGTTATGCATTCCCGGGAAAAAATGTTACATAAATGGACATATTTTATATATAATCATATATATAAAATACGCCAATTTTTTATACAATTACAGGTATATTTAAACAAGTCGATTTAATTGGGTTTCTCAATAAGCATAGATACTTTTTAAAATGCATTGCCAAAAAGTGCATTAAATGCGGATATAATGCAGGACGAAAATGTGCTTTAAAAGTGCATTTACAATCCGCTTTTAATGCGGATTTCAATATACATTTAAAGCGCATTATATTCGCATTGGCACTCCTTGAGTAATAACTTCACTTTTAATACACAAAATTGGAAAAGCTCTCTTATTTCACGATTGACAATCGAGCGGAGACTAGCGTATTCAGCACAGTAGTCTGCATCTTCGCGCTATCTGAAGCAAGCGTCCACATGTCCGTACACGTTTTGATTATCGAAATAGAGCTTATATACTACTGGTGGGGGAATACGGACATCGAGCTGTGAGCAAGATCTAAAGGACGGAATTATTTTTCTATCATCTTCTATCCTCTTTTGGCACAAGCACAGAAAGAAGAAAAGTTACTGAGGAGGACAGAAATACATCTTCTGTCTCTCAGACCTTGCTCACACTTTCCACTCATTGCTTGGATAGGCCATTCCCCTCCAGTAATATAAGCTCTATGGTTATCGAAATATTTAAAATTTTTCAACTTGCCCTTATACTCAAATAGTCACGCTCTACCTTACATATAATTCTGCGATCTAATCAATTTCAAATCTGTTCGTACGTTATTCTAAACCTGTTTTTTGTTTCAATTGTATTACAAAATGAAGTGCCGTTATATAGTATAAATTTGTAATTCTTAGAAATATTTGCGAAATTTTTATCGTGATATACATATACATATAACTATTAAAGTTATAACTGCTTGATAAAAATTTTTTGCGTTAAAAGAGTTAATGTCACTTGCATATTCTTTAATAGTGTATTAAAAAACACTATCAACGTATAAAAGCTACACTATTATCTACTTCCCTGTTTAGTCACACGAACTTTGATAAAAACATTGATAAATATTTAGATGTATGAATACGCGGACATATTTTTACGCACGTTCGTCCGAATTTATTATTATGGAAACATATAGGCTGGCGCCAAAGCGTATTTTAAATGCTAAAAAAAAAAATTAATAACAGGCAACGACCGGCTGGAAAATGAAGTTAAGATTGTAACAAAACGAAAAAAAAATGTTTAAACACGAGATAATGTGAAATGGTGAAATGGGGGTGCTGTTTAGGGATTGAAATCGGTTTTTCTCGACTTGCGGCGAAGGGTGACCTAGAGGAAAATGTTCAATACAAAAGTTATAGATAATAAAAAAATCTAAAACTTTTGTATTTGACATTTTTCAACATAACCTCAAATTTTTCGAGAAAATGGCGAAAAACTGATTTTTCAGTTTTTAATTTTTTTCTCACGTAAAAATAATTTAATTTACATGAAATTTTGTGGAAGTATACCTTTTTTTGCCTGGAATAAGCTTGATTTTTTGGAATTAAAAAAGTAAATAGGTTTTGAGATTTTGACATTTTTTTAAAAAACTACCCTCATCTTCCGGACAACTTTATTGATGTTTTTTTTTGTATTTTTATATTTATATATATATATCATTTTAACCGTTGAAATGTGTACTTTCAAATGGTCTATGCATGTTGTAGGTTAAATTTTCATTAAACGGCTTAAAATTACGAAAAACCGAAAAAAGTGACTTTTCTAAACACTAATTCATCAATTTCTCTAATGATTTTCAATTTTGTTGTTATTTTTGTTAATAATTGACTACATTTTAATGACAGGACGTATTGTAATGTAATATTACTAAAGTTGATTTAATTTTATAAAGGAAAAAGAGGAAAGGTAATAAAAATAACATTTTAATGGCTATAAATTGTACCATATTGAGAGTCGTAATCTGTCAATAAGATTCGCTAACTTAGTGTG
>NW_017299487.1:938447-949398 GCF_001594075.2 Trachymyrmex cornetzi
CAATATTTTTTTTCTATTTATTTATAAAATTACAAAATGTATAATAAAATGAAAACATTTAATTAGTTTTCTGTCTTTTCAGTTTCGGTTGTACTTCTTCTTCGTGGAGTGTTGTGCAAGAAGCAGAAAAATAAATATTTCATTAAATCAATTATGATTTGAGCTTTACCAACAGGTAACGAACAAATCAACTTTTAAATTGGAAAAAATTCCCCCCACTGAAGAAGCTGCAGCACAACACTCCTACAGAGTTTACTATCAGTTGCAAACTTGGCTAAGTTATTTGGACGACGTACTCGATAACAATAAAGCAAAGCAATGGGGCTGGAAGGAACATGTAGGTAGACTTGTTCCCAAATACCTCTCAGACGATTACGACTTAATTCCCCAAGAATTATTAAAATGCATAAGTTGCAACTGTGAAAGTGGTTGCAATAATCAAAGATGTGGCTGTCGAAAACATGGCTTAAAATGCACTAACTTATGTAGCAACTGTCATGAAAATTGTTCGAATAAAGACAAGGAAACGTTCGAAGAAATGAGCGATTCAGAGGAAATTATTTATGAAGAGCCAGCAACAAATCGAGACGTCGAATTTGAAGACCCAGAAGACGTTGCAGATTACGAAGATACTTCAGAATTAGAAAGTTCTATTGACGAAGAAGAAGTACGACCGAAACTGAAAAGACAGAAAACTAATTAAATGTTTTCATTTTATTATACATTTTGTAATTTTATAAATAAATAGAAAAAAAATATTGCTTAATTTTGACTACTATATGTTTAATTATAATTTATTAAAAATATTTTGTTTTAAATAACCTACATGACTCGTTACTATACTACACATAATGAAAAAATAATAAAATATACATTGATAATATGCTCACTAAGTTAGCGAATCTTATTGACAGATTACGATTCTCAATATGGTACAATTTATAGCCATTAAAATGTTATTTTTAATACCTTTCCTCTTTTTCCTTTATAAAATTAAATCAACTTTAGTAATATTACATTACAATACGTCCTGTCATTAAAATGTAGTCAATTATTAACAAAAATAACAACAAAATTGAATTAAAATGATATATATATGTATATAAATATAAAAATACAAAAAAAACATCAATAAAGTTGTCCGGAAGATGAGGGTAGTTTTTTAAAAAAGTGTCAAAATCTCAAAAACTATTTGCTTTTTTAATTCCAAAAAATCAAGCTTATTCCAGGCAAAAAAAGGTATACTTCCACAAAATTTCATGTAAATTAAATTATTTTTACGTGAGAAAAAAATTAAAAACTGAAAAATCAGTTTTTCGCCATTTTCTCGAAAAATTTGAGGTTATGTTGAAAAATGTCAAATACAAAAGTTTTAGATTTTTTTATTATCTATAACTTTTGTATTGAACATTTTCCACTAGGAGGTCACCCTTCGCCGCAAGTCGAGAAAAACCGATTTCAACCCCTAAACAGCACCCCCATTTCACCATTTCACATTATCTCGTGTTTAAACATTTTTTTTTTCGTTTTGTTACAATCTTAACTTCATTTTCCAGCCGGTCGTTGCCTGTTATTAATTTTTTTATCTACAAAAGTTATCGGCACTAGACTAATATTTTATGTTCATCCGTGGATGGAATAGTGTGTTTGACGTATTCAAGTAATGATAAACGTAAATAATAATAATAATTTGTTTTAGCGCGTTAGGAAATTTACCATCTTTGATATAGAGGAAAGTCGCCGATATCGACACAGGTCTCCTAAAGCAACACCTCCTTATTTCTCAGAAACTAACTATTGCACTTCATTAATACTAATACAAATATGACCTCTTAGCAGTGATGCGAATTCAGGACCGTTTGCAGCACGGTTACTAGCATGAAGAGAGCATAGACGACACACATAACGCATGCGCAAGTGTATACGAATATGAACTTATGTAGTGTATGTACCTTCTTATGCTTCTTTATGCTAGTAACCATTCTACAAGCGGCCCGGAATTCGCATCACTGCCTCTTAGTTAATTAAAAAAGTGTAAATGCATAATTCATATATTTGTAAATGCATAATTCATATATTTGTAGCTTCTATATAAAATCAGCTAAAAATAAATTATACGAATGCAAAAATAAAATACTTACGATTTTCTTTTGCAAATTTAATTTAAATAATAGCGATTATATTATTAATAATATTACGTCGTTTTAAATGCTTGTACTTTTCTATATCAGTTTTGTTTATATTATTTTCTTCCTTAGTTTTTCGTAATACATTTTTAATTTTTCAATAATTTTAAATATAAAATCGGCGTGCTGCATATCACACACATAACTCACCTATATTATCTAATTTCTTTTCTGCCGTAATGAGATTACGAACCCTAAATGTATCCAAAATTGGTAAATTGTGTCTTAATTGATTCATTTTGTAATATGTTTGTTATAATATAATATAATTTAATAAATAGTTTAAAATATCGCAAGTTACTTTTTCCACTTTATTATAAGATTCTGTATACATTCTAAATAAGTTAATATAATAAAATCAATTCTAAAAATAAGACTGCATAAACCTTAAGGAAATTGAATTTCGGTCAAATTAGCTAAAAATTTGATATGTTATAGATCTTGTTCCGATAAAAAGTCTTCACAGGCACGACCCCCCATAATGAACCGTTTCATCTCTACAAGTCCTTTTTCAAAACGGGCTAGTACTACAATATTTTACTTTCAATGAATACAGTGTATTTCTACGTTGTTATTTGTATTTTCTATCTATATATTTTCGTAAAAAGTTATAAGGCTAATATTGACTTGATTGCTTTTCACAAATTAGAGTGCTCGATTATTATGAGTACCATAGCCTCACTCAAATCGGGGTGCTTAAATTTCTAAAATCAAATTATCAATCTTGATATCTTTGTAGCTTTTTTGTAAGAAGCAATCAAGTCGATATTATCCTTATACCTTTTTCAGTTAAACATATACACAGAAATTCCAAATAATCATATAGGAACTCGTTAAAAATAACCCCGGATCTACAATAGAGTTTTAAATCTTAAGCCATAAGAAATAGACGAATTATAATCGATCATTCTCCTGGACTTCAACTGTAATTAGTCAATTTCTTATGACTTAAGGCTTAAAACAACTATTGTAGATCCGAGGTTAAGGTAAATATTCACAAAAGGTCAGCACTTTATTACAGGTCAAAAATCAATAATCTTGTCATATGTTGTCAAAGTCATGATTCTGAGTAACATCCAACAAAATTTAGCCGTCGCTCGTTATTCGTCAAAAAGTTATTAAAAAGAAAAGTTTGAAAAATAATGTCTCTTTTTATTATATAGAATAAAAATTTTCTCCTTTAAAATGTATTTTACGACTGTTCGAAAAGCGATTTCCACCTCTCTCCCTGCTTCAAGGAGCATATGCTCGTGCGTCTATGTGCGTACGTATATGTATGTGTGCATGCGCGCGCGTATTACATCTTAAAAACAGTTTCACCGATTGTTTTATAAATTTTTATTTATTTTTAAAACAATTATCTACAAAATATTGAGAATATAATCAGATATTTTATTTTATTTTTAATCACTGTTACAAATGTATTCGCTTGAACAGTAAATTATCCTTTCATTAGTTTCATGATACTATTTAATTATCACGTAATTGTGCAATATTTGGAATAATAGAACGCTCACTGCAAGCGAAGCATATTATTACTTACATTTGTCTTTATTTTTAGTATATTTACATCTGTATATATTTACCAAAATAAGATATTGTAATAGATATTAGACAATTTTGAAAAATGACGCCTCTTATACGTGAAACGGTTCATTGTAGAGAGTCGTTCTTGTGGAGACTTTTTATCAAGATTACAACAGATCAAATCTTCAGACAATTCAACCGAAATTTAATTTTCATAAGGTACGTGTGCAGGATTCTTTCTTTAAATGTGCAATTCTTTGTAAAAAAATCCAACTAGGGTAAGAATTAAAAACTTACGTTGCTTCTCTAATTATATCTTCGTTTTAAAATTAAATTTTTGTTGTGGAATATAAATACTTTTAAGTAAAGAATTTTAATTAATGTAACAATTACAAGTTTAATGTTGTCAAATAGAATATTCAATTTATAATTCACTTTTTGCTCTAATTTTTAGACATGAATCTCTATGTTAAAATTGGAAAATTGGAAATTAGGATGATTTTTACTAATTAGAGAAAGAGGAGAAGCTTGAAATCCGAGCTTGAAGAATTTTTTAAAGTTTGAAGTTTCTTTTAAAACTTGAAGTTTTTATTTTTTAGATCGGTATTTCATATAATATTCTAATTAATTATTTACGAAACTATACGAAAGCTTTAACATCCTTTCTGGATCATCTCATTACGATTATTTTTGATGAAGTTGCACTCTCTAAAAATTGCTTATTTATAAATATCACTTATCAGAATATATGATCTCTCTCTTTGACGTAGTTTTATATTTATTATATTATACTATTATATTTATTTTATTATATTATACACTTTACGATATATTTATTATATTATACTATTATATTTATTTTATTATATTATACACTTTACGATATATTTATTATATTTTATTAATGTGATCGATAAAGATGTATATTAAAATGTTACCTACTAAGGTAATATTTTATTATTTTATGTACAACGCATGAAACAATAAAATATTATATGCGCATATCATATATGATATGCGCAATAAATGATTAACAATCATTTTGCGCATATTACATCATTTAATTTTTATTATTTCGTGCGTTGTACATAAAATAATAAAATATTACCATGATAATATTATCATATAATTTTTATTATTTCGTGCGTTGTACATAAAATAATAAAATATTACCATGATAATATTAACCATCATTTTGCAAGTGCATTCTTGAGCATATATATATTGTCGAGAAATACCCAATACCAACGGAAAGAGTCTTTCGTAGCTTCTATACGCGTCTTACCGTTAGAAAAGTTAAAAAATGAAAACTTCCATACTTTTTATGTGCCTGCTAGTAAGTATAAATTATATCTTTTTAAATACATAGAGAAGGGTTTCCCAACTTTGTATCGCGATCAACATTTAAAACAGTAATATCGCGATCCATCTAGTTAATACAAATTCTAGTTGGGAGGGGGGGGGGGGGGAACTAGGCAGTACGATGGGTTGCGCGGCAAACTTTGCATGGCCAAGCGTGGTTTAATAGACAATGACAGTGACTTTATACATTACAAAGTTTATACTACAAAGTTTTATTATTTATATTATAAAGTTTATGTTATAAAGTTACTATCATTGTCTATTAAACCACGTTTGGTCATGCAAAGTTTGCCGCGCAACCCGTCGTACTGTCTAGTATGTATCTGTAACACCCTGTACATATATATTATTTGATTCTTTTTTTTAAATTTTTATTGACCATAATTTTATAAACCTTTTCTGAAATATCTAATAAAATATGTGTAAAGAACGATTTTGTTTATTATTTCTGTTGATTTTCATATCGGCAGTGATGCGAATTGTTAAATATAAACAGTTTAATAATTCTAATTTATATACATATTTGGTTTTGATTTCTATCGTTGTTCCAAAAATCCAACTTCACACACCCACATGTATGTACGTTGTATAGATATAAATTGTAGTACTTGTATGTAAGTTTGTACTATTATATGAAATAACGTACTGTAAAATTGAAAATAATTGCGTTCTATTAAAAATTGACTCATGCTTTGAGAATCTCTAATATAGAATACTGAACAAGTTTAACTAAAACTGTCTGAAAAAATACATACATTTTAATAAGTATGAATGTTATTATATATTATAACTTATTTATTATAAATACAATCATTAAATATTTATTATAGCTAAAAGAAATTATATTATGCCATGTTTAACAATTTTAAAAATTAAAGTACTTATATACAAAATATTTACACATAAATTCGAATAATTTTTTTTATATTAGGTAGCTTATGCAGCAGGTAATACTAATGAAACTATGACTACCTTTTGTAACTACCTGGAATACTGTTCGAACGAAGTGTCAAAATACAGAAATAAGCCATTCCCGTGTAAGTAAGAAATATTAAACATTAAATATTGAAAATGTTAAGTTATTACAAAAAATTAAAAGCATTTGACAAACAAAACTTAAAAAAAATATTAATTTCTAAAAACTACTTCTAATTCAAACTTTATTAATCAAAAATGTCAATAGCTTCATAGTTAAGGTAGAGAAAACCGTGACTAGTTGTTATAATTTTATTGCTAGAATAACTTTATTAGAATTTTTCCGGAATACTGTATACATTATCAAGATTCCTATGCACTGATTTAAGTACATTTTTAACTAGCTAATCAACTTTTTTCTAATTTGTATCAATGTCTTTAAACATTAAAAATAGAAATTTTCTGGTAGATAAACTGTAACAACTTACGCCATTGTAAGGCAAATTATTATTATTGAGCTTAAGACAAATTGTTATATTTATAATATTTTCTCAAATATTTAAACGTAAGAACATATCAATTACGATTACAAAAATCGAATTATGAAATCAAACATAAAACATTTTACATAGAATATTTATTTTAGAATACAAAATTGAAACTCACAAAAGTATATTAATATAGATTTTTTCTTAAATCAATTATTGAATATCTATCAATCAATTAAAAGAAAAGAAATTTGACCTCAAATTATTAATTGATTAAATTAATAATGAATTAAAGTCTAATTTTAGGTAAAAAATACTAATTCATTAAATGTGCATTAATATATTAGATAGTTAATTATAATCGATTAAAAATAATGTAACCAGATTTTTTAATATAACATACTTTATAAATTTTAAGGCAAATATTCAAAAATAAATAGACTACTAAGTTTTTTCAACTATAGAAATATTAAAAGTCAATTTAATTTTAAATGAGTATACACACACGCAAAAACATAATATGAATCGTTTTCTCCGCAACAAATGTGAGTACTGGATGGAGCAATGTTGCGTACTGGATGTACTGAATCCAATCGTCTCATCTGGTCTACTCTAGTAGTCATTTTCTGACTTTGATTGATTCACTTTTTTTTTATTTCTAAGGATTCTTTGCTTTTCTTCGTTAAATTTTCCTTATTCTTTCTTTATATTTATTTCTTCTTTCTTTAATTGCTTTTTAACAGGAGATCTATTGAAATTATAGATTTCGTCTCAGTAGGTCTTTTTCATTTTTCCTTGCTTTAGTTTTCGGATATGATCTTATATCATCAAAAGTGATAATTTCTTATTTATTGTCATTAACATTATCTTTTGTAAACGTTTTTCTTAGATGTTTTATATAATCCTATTTATATAATCCTGTCTTCTTTTTGAGAAATTTCTTGTAAAAGTCGATCAGTGATATTAGCTGTGTGAAAATTCCGTTCTTCATACACGTTCCGATTAAAAAAGATTATACGCCAGCCTTTAAAAGCCTACTATAATATTTTCGAAATTAAAGCGCTTGACGGAACTTATTTGACCGTCGAAAGTATATCATATATTGATATTAGAGCACTAGATGCGAATTCATACAATTTGTACATGCAGAGTAATATTTTTTAAAAAAATCGTGTACTTAGATCAAGAAGTTTGAGATAGTATGTCGTGGAAATGATATATAAAAGAATTATAGGGTAACTTCGGCAAATACGCCGCGCTGGGATTTACGCCGCAGAAGTCGGAAAATATAGAAGGAGTGGGGATAATTTTCCCGTAACTACTCTATTACATGCCTTTACTTGATATGTTATATTGGTATTGTGTTATGATTTCAGCTTCTTACTATTAATATTAATGAATTTATTGTGAGTTGAATCGACTTGTCACTGTAATAAGTAACGCCATCATAAGTTATAATCTACATAAAATGATTAATGTAGGACGTATAAAAGACTTAGTGGTTATTTCGTGATACATACGTGTAGTGGAATAGTAAAGCATGTTTGTAATTAAGCATGTTTGCATTATTTGTAAACTTTTCATGAGTCGTACATACCCTCTTTCTCCCTATGAGTAGCCATATATCCCACCCCTATGAGATATGCGGCAAAAATATAAGGTTTCAAAAAGTTTATTGTTTAATATGAAAAATAAATATTTTGGATTTCTAATATATTTTTTTCATAATAGTAGACAGTACAAAGTTTTTACTGATATAGTTCGTTTCCTATAAACATAGTAAATAATACTTAATAAATTAAATTTTTGATAGGTCCGGCGTATATACCGGAGTTACCCTATGTTTTTCTTTTACAAAAATCTAGCACTGCTCTATTGATAGGTGAGAATTGTGGTTATCTAAAACCTATAATATAGGGGATTTGGTAGAAAATGAAATATATTTATAGATGTTTTTCATTAATTGTAAAAAATTGTCCTGTAATTCATCCACTAGTATGAACAGCACAGATGCTTCCAATTGAACCTTGATTGATGAAATGTCGCTTAAAGTTAATACGAAGAAAAATAAAAAGTGAAAGAGGAAAATTACTAATCACGTTGGCTGCTATTTCAATATATGTCACAGTTTGTTCTTTTTTCTGCAGCAGATGTTCTTCCTATTTGTTTTTGCCTTTCTCTACAATCATATTGATTGGTTTTAGAACTTACTCACTCTTGTTTTGTCTGTATTCCATAATTGATGATTTTTGAACTTGTGATGCTGAAAGATATCATAAAGAAAGCCGTTGTAAGGATAGCTCATTGCTCTAGACAAGCTTGTTACTTGAGAAGTTCGAAGAGAATTTAACATATCTCTTTAAAAAAGCTAAGAGCCAATCTTTAGATGCACATTATGATTTATATTATTATAATTTTTAGGATAATTAATTTTAGAAAATCATACACATATTCATATTTGAGTAACTTTATATTTCTAGATGATAAATATATTTTGCTGCACTCAACAATATTTTTAATTTTTAATTCTAAATCGTTTGAAGATACCTGCTTAGATTCTGCATTCCCTACCAATTTGACCATAGAAATAAATGTTTTATTTTTGCTTCCTTTTTTAGACAACCTTGTAACGTTATAAAAATAATGTCATTCGTATCTGTGCTTTTGTAAGAAACAGAGAGCTATCTCTAATTAAATTTCTTTTGTGGTTGTTGTATTATATGTTTTTATACCTACAGATCCTATATCTGTCTTTCTTTTGTAAGATCGCACAATTCTGTAGAAAGAAACAAAAACAATTTTTAATTTCAGGGGAGTATGGAGTAAATTATTACACCGTATATAACATTTTGACTTAATCGAGATGTAACAATTAGTCCCATTTCGCCAGTTTTGATTCGGGAAAATACAGATAAAAAACATGTATACATATCAATTCAAATAAAACGTGCTTTTATAATTACACGTAAATATAATAAATATACAAATTATATATCCAAAAAAAGAAGCCTGTCCAATTTGAGCCTAAAGGCAAAGTCATCAACGGAAAAAATTCAGTGTAAGATTTCAAGGAATGTGTCAACAATTGATAAACGTCACTCAGATGCGTATCAACACATTACAGTTCCCGAACCTTACCCACATTGAACTTTTTGCTTCATCAATGAAAATCACGTAAACAGACGTAACGTTCTCTACTGTTCAATTATAGCGAAACTAATTGGAATAGCAGAATGTCATAAAGATTACATATACTGTTTACAAAAATGCTGCTTTTTTGGCAACTAGAAGAATTAATTATAACAATTTATCCCTTGTAATAATTAGCTTCCGTCTCTCCTAATCGAAAAAAAATTGTCACTATTTTAAAAATCAGCAAATTAATTTAATTTTATTAAAATTTAAAACTGTACATTTACAATTTAAAGTAATGGCTTTTGAAACATTAAATTATCTACGTTTGTGTTAAATAGAATCAAAATGAATTTAATTATATTTTATAATATTAAAAGTGAGACAAAATAATTAGTCTCTCATTTTTCTATTACTTTACCTGTAAATAACATTTTAAACGAGTAAATAATTAATATGAAATTACTTTAAAAATTTGCAATACAGGATACTATATAAAAATTATGAAAATGCTAAGATTTTTAAAAGATTTATTAAAAATAATAACAATATAACGAATTAAAGAAAATTATCAATAATATTTCCAATGATATTATAGTCGAAGTAGTCCAAGAATATGGCATCTCTAACAACCGAAATACTGCTAACATAAATACAGAAATAAATAAATTCTCTTAGAAATTAATATTGATTAAAACAAAATTATATTGGAGTTATATTGGAATTTAAGTGTTATTCATGAATTTAATTGTGAGAACATATACATTTGAAATTATATTAATAAATATATAATTTACATTACAGGTTATGATTCTATCATAATAGATTCTTCAGTATTGTTTTGTGTAGGGGAAAAAGCTGGCTTGGTAAGTATTTATTAAAAACAGAAATTATATAAAAATAAAAATACACATACATACAAAATCATATACATATGTATGTGAGGTGATTACAATCATTATATACATTCTCAATTTAATTTAATTTTCTCATTTTTCTAAAGAATTTTTACATATTGTGCTTTTTACATATTGTACTATAATATATATAATTTTTTAAAAAGAATTTATCAGGTTTAATGTAATGTTAATAATTTAATAGCAATTTTTTATGTATTTTAATTAGCATACAGGTAGTAAATTTAAAAGTAAATATGAAAATTAATTATATTCTTGAGGCTTTCACGGGTGTTTCCTATATGACAATCTTGTGTTTCGCGGGTTTTCTCCGTGTTCAAATCCATTCTTGGAATGCCAACGTTTCGTGAACCTTGCAGTCCACTTCATCGGGGCGAGGAGCAGCCTGATACTAAGCTGTTCTCCCGGGTCGTTCCCTTTATAT
>NW_017299487.1:953044-957008 GCF_001594075.2 Trachymyrmex cornetzi
GATGAAGTGGACTGCAAGGTTCACGAAACGTTGGCATTCCAAGAATGGATTTGAACACGGAGAAAACCCGCGAAACACAAGATTGTCATATGAAAATTAATTTTTAAATTTTAAATTGTGCTGTTTAATAGTACAATATACATTATTTTTAGAAGGTAAAACCAAAACCACTAACAAAAACTTATTAAAGTTCAAAAAAACTTAGGAGAAAGGGCAATAGGAGTCAGGCGTAGATAAAGTTACGCAAATTCCAAAAATATAGGAAATAAAACTTCATTATTACAATCAAACACTCTTACATGTTTCGGCTCATTTTTAAGCCCTCTTCAGAGACAATAATGTATAACAAATATACTAAGAAGACCAAGGGAAGTCCTAGCATTGTGAGCTCCCTCACAATCAGAAATTCAAATAAGTCTTAACCGTCTAGTAAAATATTTCCCATAAGTGGGATAAAAGGGTCAAATAGTAAACTAAGTATAATTAAAATTTAATTGAAAATAATTGATAAATATCCGAGAGTAAGGGAGCTCACATTGTTCACAATGATACTGCATCACACACACAATCATGATAATATTCAAAAACCGGTCGCTTGAATATATCGGCCAGTCAGCGTCAAATACAGTGAGTCTGTTTAATCTAATGCTACCAGTTAAAATTATCCAGCAAATAAAAACCAATTCAAAAAAACTCTGTTACTGGGAAGCTAGTCAGCGTTGAGCGCGCACAGTAACAGGGTCTTTTTGAATTGGTTTTTATTTGCTGGATAATTTTAACTGGTAGCATTAGATTAAACACACTCACTGTGTTTGACGCTGACTGGTCGATATATTCAAGCGACCGGTTGTTGAATATTATCATGTTTGGCGATGCAGTATCATTGTGAACAATATGAGCTTCCTTACTCTCAGATATTTATCAATTATTTTCAATTAAATTTTAATTATACTTAGTTTACTATTTGACTCTTTTATCCCCTTATGGGAAACGTTTTACTAGACAGTTGGAATTTCTGATTGTGAGGGAGCTCACAATGCTAGGACTTGCCTTGGTCTTCTTAGTATTTTTGTTATACATTGTCTCTGAAGAGGGCTCAAAAATATGCTGAAACATGTAAGAGTGTATGATTATAATAAAGAAGTTTTACTTCCTATATTTTTGGAATTTGCGAAACTTTATCTATGCCTGACTCCTATTGCCCTTTCTCCTAAGTTTTTTCATTATTTTTAGATACAAAACGGTAAAATAATGATATCCGAATGTATTGATTATTGCGACGTGGTTATAAAAGAAAATTTCGTGGAGTCTTGTAAGACAGACGTTAGTGAGTGCGTACGTAAAGGTAATCTATATATATGTATACATATTTTTTAATAAAGTTTATTTTTAAAAAACAAATATAAGAGATTTTATGAAATTTTGAATTAAATCGTATAATTTTCTGTTTTTTCTTTTTTAATTACAGATAAAGATCTAGGACCCTGCTTAGAGGGCAACGAAATCTACTGTAGGATAGCATGTATTATAGCGAACGTTAAGCAGGGTAACATTAAGTATAAATGTACAATACCAGCGATGAACGCGAAAAAAAATTATTAGTCGAAAATATCAATACCACTAATTATATAATTTTAACCTTATACCAATATTGTATACGAAATAATTATCTGCACACTTATAACTCTACGATGTCTCTGTAATTATCGTAGTTAGTAAATTAGAATCAATATGTTGCACTAAAAATAAAACATCATACATAATGTTGTTTACTTTTTTCAAATCGTTTTTATCAAACCTTACTTTTCACATTGGTCGTAAGCCAATAATATTACTTTACGTCATTATTGATAATGAATAAAATTTTTTTCAAGTAAAAATTTTTATGAATAATATCCAGTCTGTGTATATACATAAAACGCAAACAATTAATTTAAATTATGATATATATAGAGTCGGGAAAAAGCTTTTTCGTATTTAAAAAAATTTTTTGCAAAATTTTTCATGTGTTGCGAAATTTTCGTTACAATTATATTATTCGCTAGAGCAAAGTTTCAGTTTTAAGAATCTGTTTTTTAAATTGCGGTATGATGATTTTTATTGGAGTTATGAGCAATCAAAGTCAGAATGTTCCTTTACTTATCTTGCGAATAACTCTTAAACAAAGAATCATAGGAACATTAAAAAAAAATGATTTTGTAGGGGAAGCTTTAAGCTTTCACGATAGGTTGTCGAAAATTTTTATAAATTTTTGTTTAGGCCCGTGAGAGACCCCCAAAGTAAAAAAAAATTTTTTCATCTTTTTCAGCTCGTAGTTTTTTTAATGTAAAAATTACCAAACTCACAGAAACTCAAAAAGTATAGTAACCTTTCGAAAGTAGAGATTTCACACAAGTTTTAAAACCCTTTTTTTAAATTTAAATTACGTTCATTTTTGACGAAGATATTGTATGTGCAATTTTAAATAAAAAAATACGAAGAAACTTTTTTCCCAACCCAATATACGTGCGTTATATTTAACTTTATGTCTTTACCATGTTTTCTAATTTCTGTAGAAGAGAAACTAGAAAATTTATAAAATTATACAATTGCACTCACGTTTCAGCTAGTATTAAATAGTAATATATTAATATAGTAGGTATTAATATCTTGTACTAAAATAGTAAATTAGTATAAATATACAATTAAATTTTCAATTTTTGCATTTGCAATTATTAAAATTCCTAGAATGATATATTTTTTTAATATAATTATTTTTTAAATATATATAATAAAGCAATGAATGTATACAGCAACAAAGCAATGAATTTTATTAATCACTGAAGAACATTTGTCGAATCAACAAAAATATAGCATTAATATCGTTACAATATGGGGAACACTCGAGTTTGACAATATCCTCTAAATGAAATCCAGGAATATCGTCTAAGCGATCGCTCGTTGTGTTGAATTGAATCTTGTTTTATGCAAGTATCAATGATGATAATGTTGCGCCCGCTTCGCACGATCTCACTCACGAGCGCGACGCGCACTCCCGAGCCGCGGAAAGGATTGGACACAGAGGATGGTTAAAAGGAAACAAACGGTCTTTATTGCAAAGGTCTATACAACTCGTAGATAACACGAGATACGTCGGAAATAAGAACTCTCGATAAGCGATGGAGAAAACACGTCCGAAAGTGTCGACGTCTCTCCAAAGATCTGCCGGACGTTCTCTATCAACAACGGCGCGTCCCCTTGATAACGCGACACCAGAAACCGGCAAGGCGTAGCAGGCGGCGGCGTAACACTAATATTGAGATATCAAGAGCATATTAACGACCGTTTGCTGTGAGATTGTTGATTAAAGATTGATAAGTAAGACAGATAGATAAGTATAGATTGACAGATAGAGAAAGAGAAAATGTAAGAAAGAAAGAGTGAGAAAGGGAGGTGAAAGGGAGGGAGGAAAAGAAACTTTTCTTCTTTTTTAAATATTTTGTTAATCTGCGATAATTCATGTATTTCGAAAGACTATTTTTCCATCAATTTTGTTTTTGTATTTCTCGCAAACCAGATAAAGTTCTTCCACATTTTCGAACAATATTTTCTCATAAGCAAACCTTACAAATGTAATATAATCAATATCACTTTGTTTTTTATTCAATGTAATGGTTTAAAAATATAGTATGTATAACATATTGAAATATTACTGGTACATAGTTTACAGAAGTTTTCTAAGTTTTTTTAAAAATGAATTGTTAAAGAATAAATGTTTTTCACTAAACAAAATTTTGAAACGAAAATGAGATGTATTTTTTTTCTAAAATGACCACCTAATATAAACAAAATTGGTATAGATCAAATGGTCAAACCTTACTAATGATTATCAAATTACTAATGATTTTTGCATTATGTAACTTAACAAAAATTGTATAGATCTTGATATGGTAAATATGCAGATTAGGGGAGCCCCCCCCAATGA
>NW_017299487.1:959533-959964 GCF_001594075.2 Trachymyrmex cornetzi
TTGTCGTGTGTGCAATACGCTGTGTGTAAACAAAGCTGTAGGCAATCGTCTTGTAGGCAAACGAAGCTCTCCCAATTAAAACATATTCTAAAATATTATTAATAATTTTTACATAACGTAACATGTCAATAATGTTATAGACTTCGCTATAGATGGAAGAGAAGTTTAGATAATATATAAGAAAAAATTATGTATAAAAGTTAAGTTTAAAAGAAAATAAAATAAGATTGTGTAATTAATTTGACACGTAAATACAAGAAAACATACAATTTTACAAGTCGGCTTATAAAGAAAATTTAATTAAAACAATTAGTCAAGATTATGAAGTTACGCTAAGTTACTTCTAATTTCTTAACATTTGCTTTAAACTGTTAATGACTAAAAATCTATAAATCTCTATCAATTAAAATTTTAACAATGTGATATCGAAA
>NW_017299487.1:960573-963714 GCF_001594075.2 Trachymyrmex cornetzi
ATTGATCATTTTATAAAACCTAAATCATTATAGGAATAAAATTGTTCATTGGACCAATTTTAATGAATTTTTTATTAATACCAATGAATACTTTTATTGTATTTACGTACATTTTTGGTTCAGTGTACCAAAAATTAAAATTCAAAATCATGCAATTGACGTACGTTCTTGTAAATAATTAAATATTACAATACTAGATTTGTTTCATTCCTCTCTCAAAAACCGGGAGTAACTCCTTTTATATCGTAAAGATAATTTCTAGGATTAGTAAAATAGTTAATAGTTATCCAGAATAGTCTTAAAGAAATTCTTTAAATTAAAAGAAATATTTTGATATATCTAGGATACTGAAGAATAAAAACATCCTATGCATACTATCTAATAGATTTATTAATGTTTTATGTATCTTTTAGTATTAAAATTTATTATTTTAATGCAAATGTTGGAATGATGGCGAGTGCTCTTATTACTCTTTGGGTAGGCTAATATGGGTATTCTTAGGGGTAATATGAGCACAAGAAATTTTTTGTAAGAAATTATACAGAAATGAAAGATTGAAATATATATATATATATATATACACGAAACATTTTTTAGAACAAATGCCAATAAAAGTTTGTTTAATATAACCAAAAAATAATGTTACATTTATAAATATTTAGGAAGTATTATCAAATGGTAACAGAGTTTGATAATACTTATTAAATATTTATAAAAGTAACATTATTTTTGGTTATATTAACCAAACGTTTAATTGGCATTATTTCACCATTTAATAGCTATGCGTACATTTAATAGCTATTACCAAACTTTAAGGAGGTCAATCACTGCTAAAAAAATGTACGCTAATGTACAGTGATTGCTAATTATGGCAATACAACACACTTTATTACTAGCATTGGTAATGTATTGTTAATATTGTTATCCTATGTATTGCCACCTATTTCACGCAACATTGCCAAGTATTGTTAATGTATTGCTATGTACTACTATGTATTGCTAGTACTGCTATTGCTAACTTTGCCTGTTTTATTACTGTACTGTCGCAATATATATATTTCTAAAGAAATGTATACTAATTGCCATAGTGGTTGACCCCTCACTAGATTCTTTTTTCAGTGTACGATAAGGAATAATGAAGATGCTCATAATACACGACCATGCATATTTATCCAAAAAACTCCTGTATTTAATAAATCAATAATGGTCTCAGGACTTTATGAAGTTAGAATAGCTCATATTGTTTACTTTACAAATATTAACGTGCAGAACAAAATATCTTATCTCAATATAGATTTGGAGACCTTATAAAGTTAAAGAAAAAAAAATGTAAGAAATAAAAAAATAACGTACCTACTTATTTAATATGATAAATATCCGAAGTACACAGATTTAGATCAAACTTCGCAGCATATTGAAATATCTCGAAGACAGATGCATCTTTTTACAATAGTTGGCACTACTAGTACCGTTACAGAAATATAAAGGGTGCTCACATTACCTGCAGTGCTCATAATACTCAATCCTATCCTATATAATTCTACAATTTAATTAATTTCTTATCTATTCCTATGTTATTGTAAATCTCCCAGGTAGCAAGTTGTTATTTTAACGTCGATGGTTAGTCATTTTAAATTATTGACGTCATATGATCTATTTAAAATGAAATCATAACATCGTCTTTTTGACCAATTAATGAGACGATTTTTATTCTGTTATAATGAAACGAATCCTAAGATTAATCTATAATTGTATCTTAGTTTTGTATACAATATATTTATTACCAGTTATACAATGTTAAATATTTTAAAATATAGTATTTTTTTCACTTTATTATATGATTCTGAACACATTTAAAATAGGTTGGAAACAATAAACTTAATTTTTAAAATTTTGTTATACTTACTAATTTTTATATAAAGAATCCAACTTGTTTAAGAATTAAGAATTTACTTCTGTAATTAAGTTTTTGTTTTTTACATTTTTATAACGTAAGTGTTTTAAATAAAAAATTTTATTTAAAGTAACGATTAAAAGTTTGATTTTATTCAATATAATATTTAATTCAATAATTCGATTTCTTTTCGCTAAAACTGTTCACTTAAATCTCTAATAAAGAATCAAAAATTATATAAATAAGAATATTTTTTACTAATTCAAAGACATAGAGAGAGAGAGAGAGAGAGAGAGAGAGAGAGAGAGAGACATCATTTTTCTTATTTGTTTTAATTATATTTTGTTAATCAGCAAAAGTTCACATATTCCACAAGATTATATTTCTATCTTTTCTATCTTCGTTTTTCGCGCAAACTGGATGATTTTCACGTTTTAAAAGCACATCTCGATAGAAGACTTTGTAATACTAATACAATATAGTCAACATCGTATTATTTTTTTACTCAATGTGATGTAATTGTAAAGGAACGTCGCGTAATATATTTATATAATATCTTAATTGTTATACTAATACACAATTTGCAACAGTTTCTCGAAGAAAATATTAAGCATACATCAACAATCAGACATTTATGAATTTATATTTATATATAATCCACTTTTTTAATATAGTACTTTTTCTATAATCCCAAATACTGCTTCTATTGAGTGTATGAGCAAGAGAGGAGAAGAGAAAAGAAGAGAAAAGAGAAGACAGAAAGGGAGAGAAAGAGAGAGAGAGAGGGAGGGAGAAAGAGAATGTAAAATACATAACAGTATACATAAATATTTTATTAAATCATCAAAATACAATTTTATGAATTTATCTGTATTTCACAACCGAAATGTCTGGATTGCGCAGTAATTTAGCTGCTAATTAACGACATATCCGCGTCCCGCATCTTTACCAATAATATGACGGCTGAATTTCACGTTTATTTGTTTACTTAATAGGAATACGAGCTGCTGGTGGCAATAATTCGATCATCACTTCCGCTTGCAACACATGTAAACAATTATCGAATTACATCCGATAGTATTGTCTTAAGGGGATCCTAAAGCAAAGCTCGAACTCCGAAAAATCACTAGATGTCGCGCCGCGCGCCGCACATCGACATGTCTTTTTATACTACCACAGCAATATCTCACGCAGCCTATGATACACGCAGTCACACATACGTGTCAATTTTCGTACAACGAATTCGT
>NW_017299487.1:964018-964271 GCF_001594075.2 Trachymyrmex cornetzi
TGAAAGAGAAAAAGAGTATTCGCAATACAAAAATTGTACGTATTTTAGTCGGTAATACAGGACTTTAGGATCCCCTTAAAGACAAATTAATTCACTGTTTTACAAATGAAATTTTTTGCTAACAGTTTCTTTAATTGAAACAATTTTTATATTAAATAAACACATATTTTGTGAATGTATATGTATATACATATACAGGGTGACCCATTTTAACTTAGATAGCCAAATAACTCGAAACATCGCGATTAAATAA
>NW_017299488.1:0-865 GCF_001594075.2 Trachymyrmex cornetzi
CATAAAGTGCTATTACATGGAAGCGATATTATGCGGAAGTTGGTTCTACCTATTGGTTTTTTTCAGAAGAGGCTCAAGAGTCTGGAAACAAAATATTTAAGGCTGTTAGACGCTATCATAGTAGAACTTGTTCTCGTAAAAAAAATAATGAAGACATAATGAATTATCTTTTCATTTCATCGGATCCTACTATTAGTGCCAATAGATATAGAGAAGATAAAAAAATAAAAGAGTTATCAATCGAAGCAACAAATTTAATCGAGTCGATTGATGTAAATGACGTCAATAAAAATGAAAATAATGATAACAATATTTCAAGCGATTTAGATAATAATAGTGATTTTTCAGAAAATTAAAATATTGAAGATTGCTTTGAAAATCTTGAAGATGAAATTGATATGGAGACAGAGATAGAATAAAATGTTGCGTTTATTATATAAATTATATAAATATATATATCATGCGTTATTATTATATAAATATAAAATATGAAATTAATTGTTCTGTTTATATAGATAAAAAGACATAAAATATAGAAAATATAAAATACAAAAGTATAAAATACAAAAATATAAAAAATACAAAATATAAATATATAAAAAAATCTTAAAACAAAAAATACAAAAAAAAGTTAAACGCACAAACTCTTTCTTAGACTGGTACCTTGTCGCGGTGAAAGAGCTTATAATTGCATGCTGGCCAAAGTTGCAATTAAACCAAACTCAGTCATTATTAATTTAATTTAATAACTAAGTTAATTTATGTTTAAGATAATACTCATTTTTAACAATCCTTTCGGCAGAAATCGTTATATATATATATATATATATGTACATTTCAATTTTTATTTCAATTTTTATAAAAT
>NW_017299489.1:0-1427 GCF_001594075.2 Trachymyrmex cornetzi
TGATACTTCTTGCAAAATGCTGTCTTCCGTTTTAATCGATACTATCTGTAGACATCAGCAGATGTTATTTTATCGAAAAAAAGGGAATGTGAACAAAACATTTCATTATTTTAATGTGCCACACATGGCATAAAGTATTAATTCAACAGTGTTTACTTAGCACTCTAACCTAAATAAATGCTTGATATTATTGAATTACCTCTTGCAAATCACTTGGAAACTCGTCACTAAGCATATTTCCTATCGTGTCGTCGACCAGATTAGACACACCACTGTCGTTATTACTTGCCTCTGCCATGCTGACTCTGCCAAACTAACATATCATTTCGCGACGAAGATGTCTGTTATTAAAACGGAATCGTAATCGATCTTCCAAACATATTTGTTACAGGATCGTGCATACAGTACAGGCATAAATCGTATAAACCAATCAATCACTCGTAAAGTCGTCATTCAATCTGAGCCCGGCTCAAAACAAAAACTCTGTCCCTGTAATCTGCGACGAGATTGTTTTTATCGCCCAGGAATCGCTGCCTATTTTACCGATCGAATGTGACTTTAAATTCAAATTCGCGTATATCTATAGGGGTGCGTTCCAAATTACGCATAAAGCGATGTATCGTTTTATTCTTCTTTATTATTTGGTGAACAACAAGGACAAATGATGCATCATGCGCTTCATGCGTACTAGGAACTTACCCTATGTAGACGATGACGCATTATAATCTGATAAACGAACGATAAATTACGCAACATGTTGAAATAAGTCTACGAATACATACGACAAGCTAAGTATATGTTGCGTTCATATATCAATTGCATGCCTCATTTGCAAATTTGTAAGATTAAAAGAAAAACTCAATTTACTTTTTTAATAAGAAATAAATAAATAATATATTAAATTGTACCGATATCTCGAATATGTAACAATCTTCACAGGAATTCACAATAAAGTAATTCCGATTTTTGTCATATATTCTATATATGAGATTATTTTTTTTTAATCAAATCAAAACTTCGCATCCTTTAATTTGCTTATTAAAGTGATAAATTAAATAAAACAATAACGGCGAACACGAAATAATTAATACAATTATGAAAGAGAAATAAAGGAAAAAAATGATCTATTCTATAAAACTACAGTTTAATATAACATATTTGAAGAAGCAAGAGATTTCGCAGATAATTTACGGTTTACGGGTATGCGAAACTCATCCACAGTTCTAAAGAATTTCCTCTCGAGCGATCGAATAGGTGGTGTTATACCTGCGGAATTCATAAAATTCATTAATGATGCCGGAGAACATCTGCAAATAGAGGATATAATAAAAATAAAGGATATCATAATATCATTTAGACATTTTAGGCCCTGCGCACAATGAAGGAAATATTAGGAACAGGAATAGATATTAAGATTTTAACCTATC
>NW_017299490.1:0-6500 GCF_001594075.2 Trachymyrmex cornetzi
ACCCACGTATGACAAAAAATGCGGTAGTCGCCAAACACCCTGTATATATATATATATATATATATATACTAACCGTCGTTGTAAATATCGCGAACGTCACACACACACACACACCCGCACACTCACACCTGCGTACACACATACATACACACACACACACACGCGCGCGCGCGCGCACACACACACGCATACACACGCACACGCACACGCACATTGTATAGATCGTTTAATAAATATATATTTTATTGTATCGCTACGCATCGCATATATATTCGCATCTCCCTCTCCCGCCGAACCTCTTTTACGCTCCGTACACATTACGACCGTAGCACGAGCCGACGAGCTAGTCCGCGCATAGAAGTCAGGTTGTTTCAAACGAAAGTAGAAAAAAAAATTTACTTCGCTCGAAAAAAATCACAAATATGTCAAAAAACGTCAATTTTGACACCTTTAACCTCACTTTTCTCAAAAACCTGACGTGATAGAGCAGTTCTGCCGCCGGATTCGGATTCAGCGCGAAAAATTACGTAAGAAAACGTAGTTAAATCCCAATCAACTTTCAACACCTCCAATTTTGCAGGCCTGTGTTATGGGATCGGATGTTTCTAAGAGTTACTACGAGGGACTCTCTAATGTACACTACGTTGTCGCAGATGGAGGAAAAATCCTTTTCGAAATTCCCGCAACGACGACGATGCCCTGATAGCAGGGGGCAGGGAGTTCCACATCAATGCTTCAGCGCTGAGGAAAGAACGTTGATAGATGTCCTGCAGAAAGGAACTGCAAGGTCAGAGCAGGAGGAACAACGAGGATTTACGCGAGTTGTAGTAAGGAAGGATGTGGGAAGCAATATAAGGAGGGATACCGAGCGCAAAATGGAATAAATGAGACAGTACGAAAGGAAGGTCCTGCGATCATCAGTGGAGAGCCAATTGAGCGAGTTGTAAAGATGGGAAACATGATCATCTTTGCGCAAATCAAAGATGAATCGCACGCAAGCGTTCATCAGTCGCCTCAGTAGGAATTTCTGCAGTTAAGTCTGAGAAAATTTTGGTGCAATAGTCGAAAATAGGGAAGATGAGGGAGGACACGTGTCGGACCCTCAGTGGTCTACAGAGACAGTTCCTGTAATGCTTAAGCCCCCAGAGAACTCCATTCACCCTATTGGAAACCGCACAGACGTGCTCAGTCCACGAAAGATTACTAGTCAAGGTCATGCCAAGATCAGTCACACGATTGACCAACTCGATGGGTGAGCCATACAGTTCGAGTCTGACGTCGCTAGAACAGTCTATGCGGTTTACATATCTGGCGCTTCCCAAGAGCATGGCCTTGGTTTTACCGACATTCAACACAAGGCAATTTCTGGACGTCCAAAGCTCCACCGCCGCGATAACATCCTCAATCCTACCCAGAACCGTCTCAAGATCGCTAATGGGAAAATGTACATAAATTTGAAGATCGTCAGTACAGAGCATGTACTTATTAGGTGTACAACTTTACTTCCGCCGTTTTTTTTCCAAAATTCGAGGCTTTATTGTAAAAAACTGAATATACATTTATGATTCAAAATATTGTCTATCGCTGGCCATTACTTTCTCCCATCTTTCGGGCAGCGTACGAATCCCGCGTCGAAAAAACTGGTTATCTTTTGAGGCGATCCACGAATCGATCCAGTTTTTTACTTCTTTATAAGTCCGGAAGTGCTGGTCAGCCAGACCGTGTGCCATTGATCGAAGCAAGTAATAGCCAGAGGGAGCAACGTCTGGAGAATAAAGGGTGGGGTAGGACTTCCCATTTCAACGTTTCGAATTATGTCTTGACCACTTTCGCAACATGGGGTCGAGCATTGTCATGCTGCAAAATCACTTTATCGTGTCTTTCGTTGTATTGCGGCCATTTGTCTTTCAATGCTCGGCTCAAACGCATCAATTGCGTTCGATATCGATCACCTGTGATTGTCTCAGTCGATTTTAACAGCTCATAATACACTACGCCGAGCTGGTCCCACCAAATATAGAGCATGACCTTGGAACCGTGACTATTCGGTTTGGCCGTCGACGTGGAAGCATGGCCGGGAACTCTCCATGATTTTCTGCGATTGGGGTTATCGTAATTAACTCATTTTTCGTCCGCAGTCACAATGCGATGCAGAAATCCCTTCCGTCTTTGCCTTTCAAGCAGCTGTTCACAAGCAAACAAACGCCGTTCAACATCTCTCGGCTTCAATTCTTACGGCACCCAATTTCCTTGCTTCTGAATCATTCCCATGGCTTTGAGGCGTTTTGAAATGGCTTGTTGAGTCACTCCCAATGATCGTGCCAATTCTTCTTGATTTTGACACGAGTCTTGATCAAGTAATGCCTCCAATTCTGTATCTTCGAAAACCTTCTCTCTTCCACTATGCCGGTCTTCGACGTCAAAATCACCGTTCTTGAAGCGTTGAAACCACTCACTACACGTTCTTTCACTAATAGCGGCCTCACCATAAGTATTTGAGAGCATTCGATGAGCCTCAGCCGCAGATTTCTTCATATTGAAGCAGAAAATTAAAACCTCCCGCAAATGACGAGAATTTGGCTCGTAAATTGACATCTTCAATTGAGAATAACTTTATGATGCAGACACAAATCGACTAATGTTTCTATGGGATTATGTTGACAGAAGTTTATTGTATGACGTCTATGATCTATTTATTTCGACCACCACTTACCGCTAAAAGGGCTATAGCGATATGCTCTCCTTGGCGCGTCTCTGCGACGCATCAGGAGGCGAATTCGCGTTGAGCCATGGAGCTGGGGGCCTCTTAACCCGAATTGACAGCAGAGGAGTGTGAAGGTCACGGGTATTCGTTAAGTAAAGATTAAGAAGAGAGATTCTCTCGTCGATGCAGGAGGAAGAGTAGAGAAAGGATCAATCAAGATGATTCTTGGCAAAAACCCAACCATTTCTGACCCAGGCCGCATGCAAACGCCCCTCCCTCACCGCGCGTCGGGCACCCCGGAGAGTGAGTCTCGTGGCGGCAGGAAGCCTCTCGTTTACGTCGATACGCGAGCCGGACAGAACTTCAGAAATCTCCGACTTAGCAAGGGCGTCCTTGACGCGCTTCGCATCTATCCAGCGATCACGAATTGCTGAAGATGAAAGCCGTACTATCAAAGGACGGGGGCGATCGCTTTTCCCCGAGATACGGAAACACTCGACTATATCATCCGACGACACGCTCACACCTAGAGCCGAAGTAGCGCTACTGGCGAGGACACGCAGGTCCTCGAGAGGACGCTCGACGACTCCAAAAAGAATTATCTCGGAGCTAAGACTTCCACGCTCCAGGACCTCAACACCAGCAGCAAGGCGGGACGCATTGTCAGTCGACATGGCTAGAGCGGGCGAAGAAGCCTCCAAAGCGCGTCGACGTGGTCACGCGCGCCCCTCAGATCCTCGATGGCACCGGAGAGAGCTTCAGTTTTTAGCGATAATTCATTGAAAGAAGTAGTGTAATTCTGAACGCTGAGCTCGAGCGAAGTAAGTTGTTTCTTAATTGAGGTGAGATCGTTGAGCTGAGATTCGTGACCTTATCCAGCAGAGATGAGAGAAGACCCATGAAGGTATCGGCCACCGGCGGCATCATTCCATTTCCTTCAACATTCGCAAGGACGCAGGCACCACGAGAAGAATGCCCAACAGGATCCGACGTCCCGCAGAGGGAGCAGGCGATCCCGGCATAGCCCTCCCAAGGACATACGGAGGTATCGAGGGTCGCCATGAAACATATGCCCGCATGCTCCATCGCAGTGGAGCGCTTTAGCCGCAGCAATAAATTTTTTATAATGACCACAAGTTAGCGTCATTGTGAAACATATACGTCAGATTCAATGCCGTAGATTTTAATTGAGCGGATACAGGCCAACAATCGTCACACAGGAAAATGTCAAATTTAGCCGTTATGTAGAAACAGAAGACACGCAAGTTTGTTTTCAAACTGGCTCATCAATACATGCGAGCCGATGTCATCGACGTGAGCGACAGTCCGCAGGCGACAAATCGGAACTCAGAAGACCCCGGAGGAAAAAGAAGGCTCCGGAGGGCACAGAGTGAACAGTACAGAGTTCAAATTATAGAGCCACAAAAGACACGTCAGTGCGAATTACTCACCGAGAGAGAAGGAGGGAGAGGGGGAGGGGGCAGGGGAAAGGAGAGGGAGGGAGGGAGGGAGGGTGAGAGAGAGAGAGAATAAAATGCACGTATAAAAGAGTGAAATATTCACCTTTTATGGTAAAAACAACGTTAGGATACGAATTAAGATCCTTATACAGGGTGTCCCAATAACTATTATCACCTGAAATAGCTTCCTTCATATTGTGCAGTTTTTTTATACAAATTTTTCTCTAGACATTATAGATTCAAAGATATTTCAGATAGTATTAGTTTATAGAACACTTTGTATATTATACTAGATATTATAATTTTATGTTTATATATGATACACATACAAAGAAACATATGTTACCCCGTGTTGTGAGTATTGCGAAAGGAAAATGGTACCGAAAAACCAGGTCCGCTGGTGATGTTGGAATTATTAACGAACAAACACGAGGAGTCACAAAGGCGTAGAAAAAATAGAGACTTAGAGCGATATTCAATGCGATGTGCTGCTGAGCTTTATTCGAGAACAACTGAGCTTGGTCGTTAAGCGATAGGTGTACACAGGTATCGAGAGGTAACCTTCGTTTCGCGAGAAAAGAAAGAAAGGTTGCGAATGTATACATATATGTGACGCGAAGTAAACAGCTGATAGCTAGACACTGTCTCGAATTCTGACCGCGTCGGTACCGAGATTAAGCGTATTTTGAACATAATAGCTGTCGATCGAAAGAAGCGTTGAGATTAACTCGATAATGAGCACAAGGATTTAACAATATTATTTATATGCTTCTGAAAATGCTATGATGATTTGAAAAGAATTAGCGCACTGAGATTTTATTGAATTTAGTCCAAACACCCCGATAGTTGTGTATGAAAAACTTTAATTCTTACATATTTTATAACATTAACTAATTACTGTGATTTCACTGGAAATTTTATAATCTTTGCGAGCAATAGGTATTGATCTTAATTTCATTACTTCAGTATTTCATTACTTCAGTATCGCAATGCGTATTTCAATATATTATAATATATTTGATGTTATCTTTCTATAACAGATATACTTTTATTACTTTAATTTCAAGTATTGTTGTATTCACAAATAAAAGTATTAATTACAATTTCTATGCAACATAATAATACAGTTATTTCATACTCCCTTTCAAATGTTATTTATTTTTACATTTAAAAATCAAGTTAATCTTATATATGAATACATGCAAAATTAATGCACGTTTCTATTAACAATGTAGATTAATCTTAATTATGGTTTAACGTACTTTTTATCTCTTCTTAATTCAAAGAATTAAAAAAGTTAGAGTACAATATACCAAAAAATTAAAGTAAATCTATATTAATAGAGAGAGATTAGTCTTGAATATTTATTTCTGTACAGAGTTTCCCAGTAAATAAATTGACGTTATTCGTTATTTTGATATCATCTTAACGGCATTTTGACGTTTGGGACGTCAAGATCACCGTCATGGTATGGGACGTTTTGCAATCATACAGTTATTACGACGTGAAGTGTAACGATTTTAAATATTTTCGCTTTTATGAATTACTGCGTTAAGATGCAGCGGTTCTTGTTACTACCACCGCTGTCACCAATTATGTTACGACAAATCTGGTATAACAAGCTCGAAGTTTTGCGTTTTCATCTCATTTGTTTAAGACGCAGCGATTTTCGTTTTATCAATCCCGTCAATACGAATCCGCTGTCACCAATTATGTTACGCAATTAATTCTGCCGCGTCCCGCCACCGTCACCAATTACTTAACAGAGCGATATTGATATTTTAAATACCCCTGTGTTATATTTCGGGACCGCGTCGCTGCTAGATTCGGAGTGGGGAGAGAAAAGCAGTCAGTAGATATACTATGGGGATTCTAACCCAGTGATAGAGCCACCTGGCAGCCACCAGGCGGCGCTGGCGTCGCGGTCGCGAGAGGAACTATGGCGCAGGGGTGGAAGGGAGAGGGTGGGGAAGACGTGCTTGGCGGCGCGGGGGGAGGAGGGGAGAGGAGGGGGAAGATCCCAACGCTATCGGTGTTTACATAAACACTGGTAGCAATAATACGTGCACCAAGTAAGTGATATAAAATAAAAATTAATTTTAAACTACGAATTGCTCGCGTTTATTTTCATACTTGTTATTAGTTCTTTTTTCTTACAATGGATAGGTACAGATGGAATAGGATAGATTGGATGGGAAGTAAAGCAAGTACATATATTTGATGTGAACGACAAAATTTTTTTACTCACATATAATTACATTCGGTTTTTTCTTCGTGTGTATTAAAAACTAAAGCTAATAGCTCGCAATCGACGAGCTGATGTCCATTGAAAATAT
>NW_017299490.1:7058-7273 GCF_001594075.2 Trachymyrmex cornetzi
GTTGCGACTAATGTGCGTTCTATACTTACGATCTTTTCTCTCATTGTATAATAGTTTCCTATGTGATCGCTTTTACTTATTCTCATACGCAAAATATGTACATATACATATATATTTTTTTATTTCTATTGTACTTATTCTATTGTACTTATATAAATTTATTTCCAACGATAAATCCTTGCAGATTCACAAACATTGGTACGGCCATGGTGAAC
>NW_017299491.1:0-679 GCF_001594075.2 Trachymyrmex cornetzi
TGAGGTAAGCTACAAAAAATGTAATGAAAGATAAGGGGTTCCATTTTTAAAAATCGATGTGATATTGATCTGACTTTGGCAATGCCAACCAAGAGATCAAATTCATAGCGTCAGTAAATAGATCTTTATAAACCCTACAACTTTTGTCTGAACACTTTTTCGATTGGATCTTATACTGCGAAGATAAAAGGGTGGGACGGGTGGTCTGAAACACCCAGTATATATGTATACATATACATACAGGGTAGGACAGTAACTCTGTTCACTCCCTCTTAGAATATTTCCCCTATTTTTAGAGATATGTAATAATATATTTATTGAAGTTGTATGACATCAAGGGGGTATTAATAGTTTTTCTATGGATGGAGGCGCTTCGGAGATTTTAAGATCACCTCCATTTTTTTAAATGGAATTGTATGATTTTAACACACAATATGATTCCTCTAATTATTCTACATATAAAAGTATACGATAGTTTACGAGTAAACAATAGTTTACGAGATATTTCATACTTTATTCTGGCATATATTAATATAAAATATTTAATAAAGTATTATTTTTTTTATAATCGTATCTTAATACTTTTATAAACAGAATAATGAGATGAATTAATTTGTGAAAAACACATAGTTGTTTTAAAATAAATATGTATGTATAAAGGATAATTTTTTAAATAAGC
>NW_017299492.1:0-473 GCF_001594075.2 Trachymyrmex cornetzi
AATCATTACTATGACATGTTTCCTAACCTGAATAGTCGTCGACTTTATTAAGATCTCAGTTCACGGGGCAGAGCGACACTTTTTTCTTATTAAATCGTTAATTTTACACGAAAACACATTGATTGAGTGCATTTTTGTCAAAATTTGTGGTAGCCAGGATAGTTTTTACATTAACCCAAAAATGCTTTGTGGGCATATCTTTATTGAATAAAACGGAAAATTAAAGGGCATACACCACAAACGCAAGATGTTGATAACTAATATTTTATATTTCAAATAACAATTAAATATAAACGTTACGGCCTTAAATTAGGCCTTCTTCATTATCACAATAATTCTTAATATAATTTAACGCATTAGTACAACGTAAAAGACATTAATTTGAGTTTTAATGTTATACTATGTTTAACTTATTATTTACGCAGGAAATATTTGTTACGAAACTTATTATCTACGATTAAAAGTGAGTTCCT
>NW_017299492.1:5374-5590 GCF_001594075.2 Trachymyrmex cornetzi
CCTCCAGTCCCCTACCACGCGCTAACCGTCACTCATTCCTGTCACCCATCCTTCTTATTTTCGCTCCGTCTTGCTCTACCGAGATGTCGAAGAGATGGAAGCGTTTTCGACTCATAAGCAGTGTTGGACAGACCTGACGTACAATACACGAAGAAGAAGAGTAAGAAATTGACAAATCACAGTCGATTATTCTTCTCACATTCGACTGTGATTGGT
>NW_017299493.1:0-475 GCF_001594075.2 Trachymyrmex cornetzi
GAGCCCCTTCCTCCTTCTCGCCTGCGTCCGACGCAGACGGCCTTCCCTTATTATTAAATATGTTCATTTTAGTTTTCCCCCAACCCCGCAGCGGCTCCGCCATCCAGGGTGTACCCTCACCCCCCCTCGAGATAAATCCCGGAGAGGGGGCCCCGAGTTCCCCCGGGGGGATGGCATATGACTCGGGCCCCCGGAATGTTACATCGGGGACACTGGTCTCCAGCCCCTTACTCCTCACGGAAGGATGTGGTGCAATTCCAACCGTGGGTTTCGGGGGTCTCCCGTCTCCGACACCGGGAGCACCGCTGCGGGTGGCGCCACCCATGGGGGGGCCCCACGGACGGGTCGGGCCACGGAGGCGACGCCCCCTCCGCGCCCTAACCGCCGCGGCGACCAGCGTGCGCCGCTAACACCGCCCGGTGCCTTCGCTTCGGAAGGGGCGCCGTCGCGCCGGCACCGGGCCACTACGTCCGCC
>NW_017299494.1:0-455 GCF_001594075.2 Trachymyrmex cornetzi
TACCTTCATGTTGATGTTCAGTAAGGTGTCTTCTTGTTCATAATCCAACCACTTAGCATTTCCGTGATTTCTTGATGGACATGCTATACTCGACATTGTTCAGTTGGTTTACGATTGCGCTATCGTTCTTCGGTAAATATCAAGAAAAGGGGAGCCACCTCCGATGACCTTGACCTTGACATATGTTGTCAAGGTCGTGACCTTGAGTGACCTCCACCAGATTTTAGGTGGCGGTCGCTGTCCGTTAAAAAGTTATGAACAAAAAAGTTCGAAAAATAACGTATTATTTTTGCTATATATACAGTATTAAATACTATTCTACATAGGTTTTGACTTTCGGGGGCGCACGACTCTCACCCCCTCCCCCCTGCTTCAGGGGCGCATGACTCTCAACTCCAACTCTCACCCCGCTCCCTCCTGCTTCAGGGGCGCACGACTCTCACCTCCAACTCTCA
>NW_017299495.1:0-1211 GCF_001594075.2 Trachymyrmex cornetzi
GAAGTAATTCAGTTGGAAAGGTGGAAACTCATTCTGCGGATCGCGGTATCGCGTGTTATTTAAGATGTATCGTTTTGCCGACTCGAAGGGAGTCCTGTTCATTATATCGAGGCATTGACTACGACTGCCCAGCCAAAAATTATTTCCATAAAGGAAACCTGATTTGAGTTCGCCACTAGAATCCAATGCTTGAACACAAAAATATACAATTGTTATTATATTTATGTAACAACATTCTAGTATATAGTGTTTCTTATTCGTTGCTACTTAATCACTGATAATGAGACTTTTATTAATTGCTAAAGTCAGGATCGCTATTAATTACAAAAGACAAGTCTTATAGCGTATTCGACCTGAGCGGATGTGCACCAACCTGGGTTGGATTAATGACATTGTATGCTTTCCTAACGTATAACGTCAACCAATAGGTGAATATTACCCAACTCAAATCGGTGTAAACTCGCTTGGGTTGAAAACGCTGTTAGATATCTCGCATTATTTAGGTGTTTTTTAATTTTATTAATTTTACATTGTCTCGATTTGATTCACTATAGTTTAAATGATTATTACAAAACATGATTATATGTATAATTTTAACATTATTTTGTGCACTATTATTATGCACTTCACAAATAAAATTTGGAGAAGTATAATAAAAAATAAGGATTTCCGTTTCCGGAGCGTGTTTGCGTGGACGCGTGAGATACGGTTGAGATTTTGTGAGGCAAGAAGTAAATGAGAGGAGAGTGGTGAGAGAGTGGAGTGTGGAGGTAGAGAAGCGGATGACAGAGTAGAGGTCAGGGAGTCAAAACTGAACGTGTTTTAGCGGTGACGGAAGTACCATTAGTTCACAGTTATCGAGTCAGGAGGCGGGGGACAGCACTGTTCCCCCACTACCATTATCTCCTTTGTAGATGATATGGCGGGTAAATGTGGTTCATCGTATGGTTCATCATGTGGTTATCGGTTTGAATGGTTTATAGCTGCGTTGCTGACGACTTCGAAGTACTTTGGAGAAATTTTACAACACGACATTGTCAAGGCGATCACAGGAGAGTTATAAAATACTTTATTATATGTATATTATATAATTCTATATTTCTAATATTCCCTTACGAAAAAATACACTCTTGGCGATCCGAAATAACACCTGTTACTTCTTGTTGAATTGTGGAACTTCGATCTGTCAGGATCGGGTGTAATGCAAGGAA
>NW_017299496.1:0-614 GCF_001594075.2 Trachymyrmex cornetzi
CTCTGAATAGTTATTATTCCAATTTCATCTATTTCTTCTTGTCTTTCAAAATTTAAGCATTCGTATTCTTTCATTTTGTGGTGCGGAATATATCCAATTTCCAGATGTCAATAGCGCTTTCCAGTACGTATCCTTAATTGGTTGAACTGTTATTTTGCATTGTTTCGGATCTATTTCTCTTTTTAATAAAATATTAACGTGACAATTGGGCGTCTGTCGCGTTTTTCGCAGGGGGAATGCTGCAGGACAGATATAAGTTTTGTCAGTGACGGTACACTCTTTTGCGTCTTCGTTTTGAAGTTCGTAATAACTGTCGGCATCTTCGTCTAATGCTATATAATCGGTGTTGGGTTGAATTGCAGCAAATTTATTTAAATCGTAACTTTGTCGAATATACTTCGTCTTCGTTATTAAAGGTATATGCGATGCGTAGGTCAGAAATTTTCAGTAATTTATCAATCTCTGTTGGATGCATGGTTATGGGAAATTCTGCGTCTGGAGTCTGTTCGTGTAATAACCTTGAGCTTTGAATTATTAATGATGGAGGTACCATTCTCGGGTGTATTAATCCTTGTTTTCCGAATAAAATTCCATCTATGAGAATATTTAGATCC
>NW_017299497.1:0-1239 GCF_001594075.2 Trachymyrmex cornetzi
TTAAGAATATAGCATATGATTGTAAAAACAATAAAATGATTGGCTTTGTATCTTCATGTAAAGAAAATGGATTTCTTAAAAGTGATTTTTATGTTAATTCTGTAAAAAATATTGAAAATGCTTTTTAAAATTATGTTGTTGGCTGTAATGCGTATGTGTACATGGCTCAACAAATTTAATCATAGTGACGTCTTAGCCAGATGGATGTTCTTAAAAAATGAACTTGAAAAACTCGATATACAAGTAACTGGATTTTCAAGTGACGGTGATACAAGATGCTTAAAAGTGATGAAAATATGGTCTAAAATTCCTCTATCGTCTAAAAATCCATATCATTCTTACTTTCAGGAAATCCAATCTTTTCAATTTTTTAAACAACATTACTAAGTTAAGAATGATGTAAACAAAATTAGAATCAATCAAAATTTTTGTTTCAAATTACAAAAAATATAGAATACTTTTTCTATGTTTTAACTATTTCTTAATAACATTACTAATTTACCTTTAGTTAAAAAATGATTTAATAAACTGTGTAAACTTTAAATTTATATTTTATTTTAGATGGAATTTGACATAAAAAAACCAAAATGTATTCAAAATGCAGTTCATATTGGAACAAAGATGAGAACAAGATTTTTAAAACCGAATGTATTTTTACCAATGGTCTCAAAAATTGTCTCTCCAGAATATATAACAAAATTAATAAAACAATTCTCTAAAGACAAACATTTATTGTGTGACAGTGATCTTGAACGTATGTTTAATTTACTTTAACTGATATATTTGAAATATTGTATTATTCATCTAAAATCCTAATATGTTTTCTTTCAGCAAGAGATAAAATGAATTTTAACGCAATTGAAAAATTATGTGCGCCTCGAGTTACGAAATTATTATCTAGTATGTCAGATAGCCAAGGCACTAAACAGTTTCTTATTTTAATTGATCATATATTAAATTTTTTTTTAAATAAAAAATTAAGAATTGAAGAGTGCATATATTTCATATGGCACGCGACATTATTTTTTTTAAGATTATGGAGAAGATGATTGCAAGAAAACAACTACAGCATTGATAAAAATTTTATAACTTCTAATGTCTACACAAGTATAGAATTAAATGCATATGATTTATTATTATTGATTAAAAAATTACGAGAAAGAAAAACTGATCAGATTATACCTTGGTTATATAGCAGTCAACCATGCGAACAAATTTTCAGACAAATGAGATCTATGA
>NW_017299498.1:0-381 GCF_001594075.2 Trachymyrmex cornetzi
ACGCGCTCCTCCGATTCATGACGGGATGAGGAGTAACCCCGTTTCGCGTCTGTGAGGAGGTCCCATCGGAGGGCCATCTCCCAGCCGCTCTACCCGTTTCCCTGCCTTCGTGTTTCCTTACCGTAGGAGGAGGAAGGCAGACCTCCCTTTTGGCCACAGGGACGGTGGTCCGGTCAGACCCTCGCGTCCAAGCAGCCCTACCCGTGTCCCTGCCTACGTTTTGCCTAACGAGACTGCTAAGTCCCGGCCAGGAGGGGCAACTCCTGTTTGTCCACCATAGTGGTGCCTACCCGTGTCCCTGCTTTCGATTTAGAGGGGGAAGCAGACCCCTTTTTACCGCTTTATGCAGTCCTACCCGTGTTCCTACCTCCGGTTCGCCTC
>NW_017299498.1:647-1089 GCF_001594075.2 Trachymyrmex cornetzi
CCCCTGGCCCGTAGGCCTACTCGTTGGACCATCCTCCGAGGATTTGCAGGGGGAGGGCGACCCCTGGCCCAGAAATGGGCCTACCCATAGAGTTATCCTCCGAGGATTAACAGGGAGAGGGCGACCCCTGGCCCAGATTGGGCTTACCCGTGCCTACCCGTTACTATGCCTCCGGGTTTTTATACGAGGAGGAAAGCAAGCCCCTGTTGGCGGGATGGTGAGGTTCGGGATCAAGTCCGTTCCCTACATCCCCCTCCTTACCGAGCGCGACGCGAGAACCCTACTCACGGCGACGTCCCATCCCTTTCAAGGGTTGCCAAGGTGGCACTCCGCGGAGTGGGTGGGTTCCAATCCCTGGGGCAAGCGTAGGAAATTTTCGAGCGCATGTACGAGCGATCGCGCGGGCGTTTGCCATTATTCGGAGACGTTCCGGAGCCACGAT
>NW_017299498.1:1324-3289 GCF_001594075.2 Trachymyrmex cornetzi
ATGTATTATTTTACTTAATTTAAGTATTTTGAGTACTTTATAAAAGTGAAATTTTATATACTTTAACATTAAATTATATAAAAATATGTAACATGTACATAAAATGATTAAAAGGACTTGAGCTATGGAAGTATGTATGGTTCAAGTTTTTATGTAAACCAAGTTCTCTTCTTGGCTGTATATGCTGAAGTGTAATAAATTCTATTCTATTCATAAAATGATTAAAAATATTTTAGGAGGATCTTACATACTTGGAGACAGTGCATACCCTTGCTTGGAAAACTTAATGGTTCCATATAGAGATAATGGACATCTAACACGAGCCCAGAGAAATTTTAATTATCGCTTGAGTACACGCCGTATAGTAGCTGAACATGCCATTGATGTTTTAAAACAGAGATTTAGACAACTTTATCACTTTAAGCTTCGAAATATTGTACGTATGGTGCAAATAATACATGCTTGCTGCGTTTTACACAATTTGGCAAGCATACACGATCTAGAATTATTCGAACCTCCATGTCAAGATGATTTCCCGATCCAGAAGCCAACATTATTGAAAATAATTATAATGAAATTATTCCTGGAAATGAACGTGGTCGCATTCTACGGGATGAGTTGTGTCGACAATTAATTAATTAATCGTTCATTAAGTATTATATAAGAGTAAAGTATTACTAAGTATGTATTTTTAAATATTATTAAGCATTAAGTATAAGATATATGTGCGTGCGTGTGCGTGTGCGTGTGTGTGTGTGTGTGTGTGTGTGTGTGTGTGTGTGTGTGTGTGTGTGTGTATTTATCAATTTTATCATGTTTATCATGTCCATCATGTTCATCGTGTCCATTATATTCATCGTGTCTATCATATACGTCCTGTTCATCATGTTCATCGTGTCCATCATGTACATCATGTTTATCATGCACTACATCATGTTCATCATTACCATCATATACATCCTGTTCATCATGTCCATCGTGTTTATCATGCACTACATCATGTTCATCATTTTGACTTTGTCATTATATTTTTTTTTCTTGATTTAGGAAGGTCTATGCAAATTAGTGTTCCATCAAGATTGAAGTTTAAAAGTAGCAGCAGAGAAATTTATTTCATTTCTTAGGAATTTTAATTGTCTTCCATCTGTATAAAAAATGTTACAAGAAAGAGATACAATGTATAGGTATATCATTTTATTCAAAATATTCATAATATTTAACTCTGTCATATTTAATTCTATTAAATTGTGACTCAAAATAACTTCTTTATTAAAAAAAAAAATATATATGGTATATTGTTGAAATATAATATACATTTGACTGTATTCAAATTAAAAGAAAACAAAACAATGAGTTGCGCGTAGAATAAGTAACAGCATTAACGAGTGTATGAGGGGAACACATACATGTAAGTCACCTCTCTTGTAGCATATGAGTATCACGTGATCGCCAGAGTTGCCGAAACGGCCGACTAAGCGTCTTTAGATTCTAAGAGAGTCGTCGCCGACTGCACATGTGGCGCACAGTGATGTGATTGATGAGATTGGTGATGGATTTATTTCATTAAAGTATATTAAATGGAGTCATCTCTGCAAAACCTCATTTTCCCAAGATATATATATAAAGATTTCACAGAAGAAAATTATTGAATCTTCATCAAAGAAATTTGTTAAACTGAAAGTATCAAACTTATGTGTTTAATTAAACTTTTTCTTAAAATATAACTGTATCTCTTTAAATCTTTTTATATTCGGCTAAAAGTTGCAAATAAATTCCAGCACTAATCCAAAGTGGTCTACAACCGTTCATTGAGCGCTCTTGTATTTGATTGGCGGATTCCATTAGACCCCAAAATATAGACCAAACAGGTATAAGAGTTCATTGAACGCTTTAATTAAATTTCTTTCATCTGATTAATCAAATGTTTCGAAGTATTTGTAGCGCCAAGTGGACACTACCGTGGAC
>NW_017299498.1:3384-4736 GCF_001594075.2 Trachymyrmex cornetzi
AGATGGAAAGAAAGTAACGAAGTTAAGTTACAGTTACTAAAAAAAAGTAACTCTAACTGTAACTTCGTTACAAGTAACGAGTTACATCCCATCCCTGACTTTTTCTTAAAATATAACTGTATCTCTTTAATTGTATACCTTTAAAAATAAACAAATTATTTTAGGTAGCAGAATTAAATGGAACTCTCTGTATATTATTACACAAAATTAAACAGGTTTTCCGAAAAATATTTGTAATACCTTCAATTATGCAGTTTACACGTTCATTTGAATCTACTTTTATATTTCCTAAAGTGTCCAATTGTAAAAATCCACGTAATATTGCCATCTTATTGAGATATGAAAATGTTTATTGCAGACACAAGAATGCTTGACAAGAATGCTTGATATGTTTATGTTATAAGTCAGCTGTAAATAGCAATAAATAATTAATGAAGATATTATAATAATATTTGTAGACAACACAGAATCTGTTTTATCAATTATATATAATATAAATTGGCTCTATAAAATCAATTATAATATGAGAAAGGAGCATAAAAAGCCAACACACCAATTGTTGCAATTAATATTTATAAAATTCTTACAGTATAAAAATGGTATAATATAAAAAAAATAAACATTTAAACCTTCAAATTAGGAGGGAAGAATCATCCTCAATATTTAAAATTACAGTTAAATTTAAACAAACGATACATTTTAAACACTGCAACACACAAACTGACGTACCATCAAGATGTAAAGAACATAATTTTAATATTTTTATATTTTGTATAATAATGTTAATTATTAGTTGCTACTTTCAACGTTTTTTAAAAATATAATTTAACTGTAATTTTAAATACTAAAGATGACCTCTCTCCCTTTCTCTCTCATTTGAAGGTCAAAATGTTTATTTGGTTATGTTTCATAAGATAAAAATTTTATTAATATAATTGCAATTAAGATAACTAGCGTTGGCTCTTTATGCTTTTTCTTTTTATTTATTAGAAACTCTACATTAAAATTATCAATAAACTTAACCTATAAAAACTGTAAGAGGCTAACCTAAGAGGTTATGTATTACCTTCATACTTTCCTCCCTTTTCACTCTACTCCACCATTTTAACGTTCAGCCATTTTTGCACGTTTTACTCTTCCTCACGACCAAGGGTAAAAAGTGTTGCCCAAAGTGTAACTGCACTGGTAACACGAACAACGGTTATGACATCATGTCCGGCAACAAAAACGAGTTAGTGTACACTTAGTGCAAAAGTGCAAAAAGTTCATGCAACGCGAACAAACCTAGTGTCAGGGTGATGTCCCATGCAGCGGATCGTGCGTAAGCGGATTCGCGTATCGCCAATCACAGA
>NW_017299500.1:0-881 GCF_001594075.2 Trachymyrmex cornetzi
CGCCAGCCTGGACTCCCGACTCACGAATAAAAATTAATTGACAACGCTGACTCAAATCAAGTCAGAAATTACTACGAGATTACAACGAATGTTTTCTATTTCAGAAGTGGAAAGCACTCGTTGTAATCTCGTAGTAATCTCTGACTCGATTAAAATGTTTTCTATTTCAGAAATGGAAAGCACTCGTTGTAATCTCGTAGTAATTTTTGACTCGATTTGTGAGTCAGCGTTGTCAATTAATTTTTATTCGTGAGTCGGGAGTCCAGGCTGGCGTTCCAAGAGCGTAAATTTACTAAATGGAACAGCGAGACCAATCACAACCGCAACAAAGAAAGCAAAGTAATGACTGCAGAGTTGTGATCGCGCTGTTTAATTCCGCTGTAAATTTCCGCTCATGAAACGCCAGCTTCAGCCCGATATTTTATTTGTCGTACGACAAAGCTTTTCAAGCCTGTTAATTGGTTATAGGACAGAGATTCTCGGATCCAGCCAATTCTCGGATCAACAGACTTGAAAAGCCTTGCCATACGACATATGATATATCGGCCTGACTCGGACTCCCGACTCACGAAGTCAAATCAGAGGCGAGAGTCTGTTACATATAAATATTATAAATTAATGAGTTTTTGCAATATCGTGTATCTAGATACGATGAACGCTAAAGTCACATTATTTTGTGGAAAGCCAAACTACATATATAGTTTGACTTCTCATTAAATAACGTTACTTTAGCGTTCACCGCATCTGATGAACGGTATTGCAAAAATTCTCTAATATAAAATTTTGTATTATATTAATTATATATTTTATTTATTATTTATTATTTATTATTTATTTTATTTAGATATAATATTAATAACATACATTATAATTAAAAAAAA
>NW_017299501.1:0-373 GCF_001594075.2 Trachymyrmex cornetzi
ATATGAAAAAGTGTTTTATATGTAGATGTTTAGAACAGAAGAAGATATCACACAGTAAAATGGATTACGGTAAATATACTGAATAAGTGAGGCTCCTCATAATCTTGACCTTGACATTTGTTACCATGATGGTCATAGGGAAATGCTTCCCAATTCGGTATAATTATCAAGATTAATTGAGGAAGCATAAAGACGTTTCCTAATTGCTTGTATTTTTCAAATAATCTGTATATATTTTTAAACATATGGATACTTTTAATTATTTATACATGAACTTTTTTATAATATTTATTTTAAGATATTTAAAAGGAATTATTAATATATTAATGTAGCATACAAAATATTTAATACTTTATGCTAGCGTATTTTGGCA
>NW_017299502.1:0-775 GCF_001594075.2 Trachymyrmex cornetzi
AATGAATTTTTTATTAATCCAATGAATAGTTTTATTGTATTTACGTACATTTTTGGTTCAGTGTACTCCTGTCGGTTGCAAGGAGGGAAGTAACCACACCTTACTATGCAATGCGATTCAATTTAATGAAAAGGAGTCAAAAGAAAAGAGCTTCTCTCTCGAAATTAAATTACCAAGGATTGGAATACTCGCAAAAAATGATATTCATAAAAATAATTCCTCTCACGTTACTATTGATGAACTTATAAAAAAAAGCAATCATATAATTCTTATCTAAATGTTCGTAATTTCAAAGGAAACAAACCGTCTTCTAAAATTCTAGCGTCTATACAAAATCAATCTCAAAAAATGATAGAAAAATTTATGCGTAAACGTAAATCGAAACGAAAGGAGGAAACAGAAAAACAATTATCAAAGGATATCACGCACAAATGCTTCGCACTGTCGGAAAAGCCTAACAAAAATAGGCTCATAGAAATCGTAGAATTGTTACGCTTAGAACATCTAAATACACAAGAAAAAAGAAACGTAATAAATCTTATATCTAACAGCCAAGATAGATTTCACATTCCTGGAGAAAAATTAACGGCAACTCATGTATTGCAACGTCAGATACTGACAACAAATGATCGGCCTATTAATACTCGACAGTATAGAGTCCCACAGATACACAAGGAGGAAATAAACAATCAAGTAGAAGAGCTGCTAGAAGGAGATGTTGTAAAATCCTCACAATCACCGTACAATACACTTATTTGGATCGTGCCTAAAAAGG
>NW_017299503.1:0-1058 GCF_001594075.2 Trachymyrmex cornetzi
CAGCGACAAAAATCAGGCCTGCTTTCTCTCTACATTTACATTCTCCATTTTTCCTCTGCTGCAATTTTTTATTATTATATTTAATTCATCTATGTTCTAATCATCTGTGTTTAACTCACATATTTCTGTGACAAACTTATCTCTATAAAAATATATGTACAATATTTATATTGCGCCGAAGTCTCTCCCGTATTTCAGGCCATCTCTTATTGATCTCCAAGAAATCAGATCACAAAAGAGGATCTCCCTACAACATAGTAGTTCTGTGTTCAGGGCACCTATCATATACAACAAATCAGAATGAATTTTGGTCGGAATTATTCAATCGATCGCCAAGAAATCTGATCACAAAAAAAGGGAATAATTAATTCCGGTCGAAATTCATTCTGAATAATTCCATAATACATCCTACAGTTCTGAGCTTTTAACACTTCTGTCATTTCTCAATAAAGTTCTCATTCCCGTTATATTGTTGTGCACATTTATTTCAGTGCGATTAATGTGTCCTCTATGCGAAACGTGCGAGCGTAACAATATATACACTTATATTATAATTATTTATACATGTATATAAAAATAATTCTTCCTTAAACGCGTTAATGTTAATTTACTCACGATAAGAGGTATAAGTAATCCAACAGGCTAAGTTTCACAATTCTTGATGAAATATCTAGGTCTAGACTGGTATAAAAATAATGTATCATGCCATGTAATAATACTGTAACAACAGTTGCGCCGTGATCCATGCGGGTTTTACAAATTTTCTGATTGCTTGCTGAACTGGCGATAATCGCGCATCAAAGTAGCAGAGAATCCGTGATTATTAAAATGAAAGATTAACTGAAAGATGGAACTGTACAGTTTGAAGTAGAGCGATTATTAATTTATAATGTGCCGCCAAAGCATTTTCGTCAGTTCTGAATACTCTAACACTCTACCGGCATTCCCGAGATCGTAAACCTGATATAATCTTTATCCTTCTTATTTATTTACGTGTTTCCTTTTTTATCTTCAAATTTGCTTCGAATTTTCTGAATTCTGACCATTCCTAGATCTAC
>NW_017299504.1:0-295 GCF_001594075.2 Trachymyrmex cornetzi
CACTATTAATAACATTAATAACTACTATTTATTATATTTTTATATTTTCTTTCTTTTCAGTAAATCCTCGGCGTGGACAGGGGCGTGGACAAAGCCGTGCCAAATGGTACGAGGCTCGGTCATTGCGACCATACTATTTGAAAGGAAGAGGAAGAGGAAATACATTTATTAAAAATTATTATTACTATTAATTACTATTATTGTTACTATTATTATTACTATTATTATTAACATTACTATTATTAATTACTATTATTATTACTATTACTATTATATTATTATTATTATTATTATT
>NW_017299505.1:0-227 GCF_001594075.2 Trachymyrmex cornetzi
AATAAAGGAAACGTATTAATATAAAATATACATAAAAACGATTAATTTATTAATTAAAAATAAGGAATTTACATATGTAACATTTATTGCACATATTTCTTTTTATGTCTCTTTTAAGTATTAAATGAAGCAGAATTCATGATATATTTTTACGGTACAACTTTTTTTTAACTCAGTTGAATTAAAACGAAAAATTTCTTATTTATAATTCTGAATAAAATAGCATT
>NW_017299505.1:322-678 GCF_001594075.2 Trachymyrmex cornetzi
TTTTTTTTATTCAATTGGATTAAAAAACTGCATTTCTTATTCAGAATTTTGAATTTAGCAGTATTCATAATGCACGGAAATGACTATATAATATTATTTTTATATTCAACTGGATTGAAAAATTGCATTTCCTATTCAGCATTTTAAATTAAGCAGTATTCACAATGCACAAAAATGGCCGATATTATTTTTAGATTCAACTGAATTGAAAAACTGCATTTTCTGTTCAGAATTTTAAATTAAGCAGTATTCACGAAGCACACAAAATACTATAATATTATTTTTAGAATGAAAAGCATAGAAATATACTTCATGCCATTCCTATAAATGAATAAAAATGCATTCAAGATTGAGAA
>NW_017299506.1:0-1094 GCF_001594075.2 Trachymyrmex cornetzi
ATTTCGAAGTAGAGCGGGTGCTCACTTTTATAAAAACTTACATGTGAAAAACTTTAATGAAAATAAATTTTAGAGAGGCATGTGTTCACACATTATTTAAAATGATGTATACGTATATCACGTAACAAAAATTTCAAGCAGTTAAAAAAACCCATTTTATCCGATTTTCTTAGAAATTGTTCAATAATTTCCTTTACCTGAAAATCTTCATATAGGAACTTCTCTTGTGCATCAATAACAGATATCCCTATGATCACAGCAGTATCTTTTCCTTGTAATTGCTTTGGATTTATTCCCGCATCTAGAATTGCTTCATAAGAATGTTCCAGTAACATTCTTGTTTCGGGTATAAGTGTGTGTGCTTGCTCAAAAGATAATCCAAAAAAATCCGCATCAAATTTTTTTATGTTATTAACAGTACCTGTACGACATGAAAATTCCGCATGTTCTAAAAATAGATGTATTTACATTAGAATTTTATCTCATTTATTTATCTTTTTATATAAAATTTTATATAAAATTAAAAAATTGAGGTATACATCATTGACATATAAATATGTAATTATGTTTACTACAGACAGAAAGCGTAGCATATTCTTAACTGATCAAGCATGAATGTAAAAGTATAATATATAACAATAAATATGATTTAATTACCTATTTTCCATCGGTCATGATCTTTTACAAGATCAATTTTATTGAATAAATTTTCTCGTAACTGATTCATATTATCCGAATTAGGAAATCTGCCAGCAATACCAGAAATAACGATTTCCTCATCGGAAACAATATCGTTCCATGATCTACATGTTTCTTTATCATCCATGATTTTTATATACTCGGACAATTTAAAAAAATCCTATATATACTACATGGGCTGAAAAGTCCCGGGATTTTTCAATAGGTGGTGCCACTAGAAAATGAACATGACTCATTTCGAGAGGCTTATCTGTCACTAGTTTATATATGAAGTTTCATGACATTTCGTCCATTCGTTTACAAGCTACAGTCGTTTACAAGCTACAGTCGTTTGACGCTACTTTCGCCTTCGTAAAAAAAAATGGAAAAACAGGAATATCGCATCTTGATCAAAC
>NW_017299507.1:0-784 GCF_001594075.2 Trachymyrmex cornetzi
GATGGATCAATATCTTGCCCTAGAGAAACATTCTATGAATACATAAGTACAGTAGATTTAAAACAAGGATTGCAATATGGATATAAAGCAGAGATTTTCTGTGGTATTAACTTCCCGGATGCATGTGAAGAAGGTGAAATATTCGGTAAATTTGTAGATACCTTATATAAAATTAAATCAACCTCTACTGATCCTGTAGAAAAACAAATAGCTAAATTATCACTAAATTCTACTTATGGTAAATTTGCTCAAAAAGAACAAGAATATAATATTAAATTAGCAAGTAAAGATGCAGTTAAAGAAATTTTAAGTAAATATCATTATACTTATCTGAGTGATATTTCAGATGAATTAACATTGATTAAATCAGGACCAAGAATAAATAGTAAATTGAAAAGATTGTATAAAACTTATAGTGAATTTAATAATAACAATGAAGATTTAAATAATCTTGATACATTTGTAAAACAAAGAGGTATACCAACTGCTGTGCAAATTTCTGCTATAATAGCTGCTTATGCTAGAACTTCTATTAATATTTATAAAAATATACCAGATAACATAGCTATCGCAAGTAATACGGATAGTTTAATATTAAGTAAACCTTTACCAAATGAATTAATTGGTACAGAATTAGGAAAATGGAAATTAGAGCATCACTTCAAAGAAGGGGTATTCGTTAGACCTAAATTATATTGCTACGTGGATGTAAATAACAATGAATTGATTAGAAAAGCAAGTGGAGTTGTAGCAGGTTATTTAAATTATCAGGACTATCTTAATT
>NW_017299508.1:0-1274 GCF_001594075.2 Trachymyrmex cornetzi
TAATCAGGTCAAGAAGTTAATGTCAATATAGAAATGTTTTAACTTATATTGAAGTTTTCAGGAACGTTTATTTCTGTTTAGTAATAAGATTATAACAATGAAATTACAATTACAAATGTGAATATCTTGGAAATATCATGGGGATAAATATTATTTAATTATACTTTATAAAATAATTATGTTTATATACAACAAATAGACTCAGAATAGGGTTAGGGAAAAAGTCTTTAAATTGGAGCATAATTGAAACATATTTTTTAAATTGTTTACAAACTTTTTATTAAACCAAATATGTGCCGTTTTAATCTGATGACTTTTTGCTATTTTTCAGGTAGAGCCATTATTCCATCGGTGTAAAACTTCTGTGATTTCTCGATACAAAAAACTGAGATAAATGATTTTCGCATGCCTCTTTTGAAATCATGTTTACTCCATTAAGGGAGTTCTGTTAAGATCGAAACAAACGGTAATCGCAGACGGTGCAAAAGTAGAAATATAGGGCCAGTTCTAACTCGTGGGACTAGAGGGCGCGGGTCGCGGGGGGTACTCGTAGGCGCGGTACAGTGGGTCGAAACATATAGCAAAACCCGGACATAGGACTCCAATCGTTGTGAAACCTTATTTTTGTCGCACAAAAGTGAAGACTGAAAATTTTTAGGATTATTAATCTTGAAATATAAGTCCTCCAACAATTTCGAATTCAAAATGACGGAAAGTCGAATTTATAAAAACGGATGAACGAATTGAAAAAATCTTTAAACTATGAACGAATTATGAAAAAAGTCGCATTCAAAAAATGATTTCTTTTTGATTGCCGATTAAAAATAGTATTATTTTTTATAAGTTTAAAAAAAAATTACAAATAATTATTCAATTAAAAGGAATAAACCTATTTTCGATCAAAGCGGATGTTAGTGCATAAATATTTTAAAGTGAATTTATTATGTAATCACGCGAAACCTTTTTTGGTCTCAAAATGCAATCTTGTAAACAGAATTAGAATAATAATATCACGTATCAAATTGCCAAGCAATTTATTAATTTTTGAAGCTAATAAGCATCTGGAGAACTGTAAAAATTTTACTTTAAATACGAAGCACCACTACGCACAATGGGCCAGACGACCCGAAATATTGGCCAAAATTCAAAATGTTTATGGATTGGCATAAAACTCGGTATCTAAGGGTTTTTGGGGTTATTGATTTCGAATTCGAACTCAAAATTTAGAAATTCAAAATGGCGGATCCAACATGGCGAACGAGAATGCTAAAAAT
>NW_017299509.1:0-40278 GCF_001594075.2 Trachymyrmex cornetzi
ATTTATATACGTAAAAATATATTTAAAAATCTTTGTTTTTTTTAAATAATATATATATATATATATATATTGTATTGTAATTAAACAGTGAATTGCACTCGACAGAAATACATTCACAGAGTATACGCTCGGCGATTGATCATACTGCGACTACAGTGTACTTCCCACTCGCGTTGATGATTATTGCAGTGATCCGCGCATAATAAATTAATATTCCCACTTATGTATATAAGTTGTATTCAAACTAGTTGCGATGTTATGTAATGAAGTAAATGTAAATAACATATAAAAACAGCGATCATCATCAAAAGCGCCTATCACAAAGAAGGATCTTAGAGCCAGACGATATACAAAAATAATAGTGATGTAATTCCTTTAATTAAACTCAGGCTGGATTATTCCACCTTTTTGTAAACTTCAATTTACTCTCTTACTCTTTTATGTTCTTACTCTTTTACTTTTTTGTTTATCTAATAAGTAAATTACCACATAGTTTATCTAAAGATAGTATCCCAGCAAATGAAAATGGATTGAAATAGATTGGAAATTTTCAATCCATCCAAATCCGTATTTTAAATCCATAAAAATGAATTGAATTCCATATAAAAAATTTTTATATATGTAAAAGTTTAAATAAATTGAAGTAGTAATTACATGAAATTCTATTACAGTTATTATTTTGAAACTTTTATACAAAAAATTACGCTAGCTGTTTAATAAAGGAACCGTATTAATATAAAATATACATAAAAGCAATTAATTTATCCTATATTAAAAATAAGAAATTGACATATGTAACATATTTATTGCACATATTTATGTAGTGCTTTTTATATCTTTTTTAAGTATTAAATGAAATAGAATTCATGGTATATTTTTACGGTACAACTTTTTTTGTCAGTTGAATTAAACCAAAAAATTTCTTGTTCTTAATTCTGAATAAAGTAGCATTCATAATGCATTTTTTAATGAAACATTGGATTTTCTACTCAAAATTTTGAATTGAATTTTAAGAAAATGGGCCATCAAAAGAAGAACTTTTTTTTATTCAATTGAATTAAAAACCTGCATTTTCTATTCAGAATTTTGAATTTAGCAGTATTCACAATGCACGGAAATGACTGATATTATTGTTATATCCAACTAGATTGAAAAACTGCATTTCCTAGTCAAAATTTTAAATTAAGCAGTATTCACGATACAAATAAAATACTATAATATTATTTTTAGATTGAAGAGCATAGAAATATACTCCATGCCATTCCTATAAATGAATAAAAATCCATTCAAGATTGAGAAGGAATAAACATTTGTTTTATGTAACTCCTATAAATGAGTAAAAATGCATTCAGGATTGAAAAGAATTCATTTTAACATTCATGAATCCGTATTTCTGAAAATCTGAATCCATTTTAATCCATTTTAATCCATTCTCATTTACTACAACCGGTCCTTAGAGATGTTTATTTACCGAAGAAAAAGATTCACGATTTTATTTATTTATGTAATATTTATTTTTAAAAATGACAGAAGAGTAAAACTTACGTCTAAAAGACCTCTTAGACCGATATTCACAGTCGGTTCTTATTTTAAGACTGTCTTAATAAGTAATGCCTTAACATACTAATACGACTCTCTCTGGTTGATTTATGAATCTTAAGAAACTATACTTAAGACTCTACAGTCTGAAATATATAAGAATCGACTACGAATACCGACCTTAGATTAAATTAGTTTTATTTCCGTTTTATGAATATTTTGCAAGTCATTTTTTTGTTTACAGGGAGTGATTCAGGAACAACTTACATACTGGAGTCTGTTATCAAGATGACTATGATCATCGTGAAATGTTTCGCGTAGAGTGAAGAATGTGAAAGCAAAAGCGTGTATCAGAGATCATCGACATACAAACTTTTCTTTCGCTAAAATCACACGGCCAACACAAGACGGAACAGAATGTTTTCTTACCTGTAGATTATCGTAAACTATAAGCAGTTTCTTAATATTCATGTAATCATGGTAATTATTGGAATTTTTATTTATTTTACAAATCATCTCAGAATCATTCTGAAAAAATATTTATTTTAAATTTTATGAAAATTAAAAATGAGGAACAAACTTTCAAAATGTGTTTTGTTCAAAATTTTTCAGGAAATAAAAAAGAAAAAAATTACTCACATACATATATATATATAGAAATATTAAACAAAATTGCTTAACAATTGTTAAAAATGTTAAACAAATGCATTTTGTTTGTTTCTAGTTAAAAAACATAATGCACTTTAAAATGTTTATGTTTTTTCAGGTTATAAATCAACGATAAAAAAATGTTTTCACACCTCTTTCTTCTGAACATCTCAGAGTAGTTTATAATATAAGTTATTCAACACGGAGCACTACACCATCTCTAACTAAAAAAATGAAATTTTGGACAAAACGCATTTTGAAAGTCTGCTCCTTAAATATAAAAACAATATCTTTTGTTTACCTTCATTAAAGATATAATATAGCTCATATGTGACATTTCTAAATGTTAATATTAATTAGTAAACGTTCGAACTGATGACGAAGCGACACTGATGTGGCTCATTTGATTAAGCGAATCACACGGTCCGACGATCGATTCGAGCTTCAAATTACTCAATGGGGAAAGATGTACCTATACATTGAGCAGCAACTATTAGAGATTATAAGTGAGTTTTATGAAAGTAGCACAATTTTGTAAGACATACAAATGTAAAACTAACGTTCAACTCGGTATGTAAATCTCAATATCGATTATTAACATTATTATATAATTTTGAAAAAGAAATTCAAAAGTCCATCTTTAGAAATGATATTTCCTGATGAGCATTTTAATTTCAAGACAAGATTTTAATTTATGACAATAATTCTTATTAAAAAGTTAAAAGAAATATAAGGTTTCTATTCGTCATCCACAATTCTCTCGACCAGATTTCGTATTATGCGTTGGTGAGAAAATAGGTTGCGGGATATCACACAGTATTGGCTTTCAACCATCGCTCTTGTACACCTGGCCAATGAACGGCGATCAGGTAGCGCGAAGGCTACCGACGAGAATGGGCACGTAGGGCACGCGGTCGCAAGGGCGGTGAGTAAGGGAGGATCGGCGGAGGGACGTGTTCGCCGGTGGTGCGCTGGCTGGAGAACAGGTACTCGCCGTAGGCGTCGTACATTCATTGATAAGCGTATAACACCCCGTGCCTTAGACCCGATGACGTCAACGGACGCCTGCGCAGCGTCGCGCCGAGTCCTGAATAGCAGTGGCGACCATCAGCGTTGCGATGCATCCGGTTTCTTTTCTGTATCGTGTATACACAGCGAAACTCTTTTCTCTGGCATAGTTTACACGTGAATTTATCTAATCGCGATATCAGCGGTTGAAAGCATAATTGTTGAACGTAGACTATTATTTCCTTAACATACAATTCTTTTAACGATGCAGCAGCGTAATTGAAGGAAATTGTATTCTAATTAGTCTGCGTGGCAATGTGCCAAGACTCCTAACAATACTTTATTATTTCTCCACACTGCATACCATATTATTGAATTAATAACAATATTTTTTTACGAACTGATTAAAACCTTTTTTTAATAAATTGATTAAAATGTCTAAAACTATTATATCTGTTGTAGATTATTAAAATTAAACGCCAGAATCTTCGTTGATTAATGCAATCAGTACATCGACGTAATCATCTAATGGATTCATGGAGCATATTTGGAATTTCTACGGGGGCGAAACTTGGTACGTTCCTGGTGATACGACAAGATCGTTTTAGATGACGAGGGAGGTACTGTCATCTCTTCCGCACGGAAATTTTGGATAGGCGTGCGTGCGTGCGGCGTTGTGTTAAAATTAGACTAGGCATTTCTCCTAATTTTGGCGGATCTCCCTCTTTATTCTCTATGTCATTCTACATTGGCCATTCGTCCAAGAGAGAAAAATCACGCGAGAGGAGAAAGCACGACGGGTTAGAATGAAACGAATAGAAGAGAATCGAAGAACAGAGTAAGATAAATGAAAATAGATGTAGGCGGTGGAGAGGAAGAAGAAAGAGAGGGTGAGTAGACGGGGATGGGGAGTCGATGGCGGGAGAGTTTCGGAAAGAGGGAGTGAGAGAAGTAGAAAAACAGAGAGAAGAAGAGAAAGAGTGACAATGAGAGAGACAGAGAGAGAGAGAGAGTAGAGATATCGTAGGATCACCTCTTGCGTATTGATTGGTCTTTTGTGAAAGCTACACCCCCATGTAGCCGCGACGCGAACCATTTCGTCAAGTCACTAGACTTCCAGGGTATCGGCCACCAGGGTGGCGGTGCCGCCATGTTTGACACGGTCGATCGAACCCCTTTAACGTAGCGCGCGAATCATCGCGGTCGCCCCCCGTCGCCGATGATAATGTCGTGAGCGCGGCGCGAACACGCCGGCGAGCAATCGAGCCGACACGACGCGTGTCCCGGCGGCGAGGGTGAAAGGGGGACCACTTTCCATTCCCCCAGGTCGACGAGAGCGAGCGAGAAGCGATATAAGGGAAGATCGTGCAACGGACTCCGACGATACAGCGACTCTATATCGGCATCGATCGCCGAGTGACCCATATCTAGCGGTGACGGGAGCCTCTGCCCTCGCCCTCCCAACACCCCGTCGCCTTTCCAACCGCCCCTTCGACGCTTCTCGCATCCTGGCGCGCGCGTCTGCCCTCTCCTCGACCACCCCCGTTCGTTTGCTATTCCTTGTACTCCGTACGGGGGTACACCTCCACCCCACACGAGCCGTTGTACCCCCACCCGTTACCCTCTTCCTCCGACATCGGCGAGCGACCACCACCATCACCCCCTACCCCCGACTCCAGCAGCCCTGCCTGCCTTCCACGGCCGAGCAGATCTTGGGGGTTGTACGGGATGATAGCCGAGTGAAAAAGCTTGGCAGGTACCGAGGAGAGTTCGCTCATCAGCAGCAGCAGCCCTGGCCTGCCACAATCCCTTCGATTCGGTCATCGTAAGTGTCGCGTCGACGAGGAGATAGAGTGGAAGCTGGTGTGAGTCAGGTGGCGAGAGTGAGGGTGAACGCGAGAGAGAAAGAGTGAGAGCGAGAGAACGAGCGACAGAGAGGAATGTCTGAAGAGTACGAACGGGAGTGAAAGAAAATCCGATTAAAACTGACACCGGTCTGACCGTCTGACATCCTCCAGACACCGAGGAGGCAACGATCGAGCGAGTGTCACGAATGCGGAATATCGCAGGCGGCACCTCCAAACGCAAATAACTCGCGCGAGACATTTCCGGGAGTGAATCTATCATTTATCTAATCTGGTTCTGGTCAATCCACAAGCTCAACGTGTCGAGACTCACAGTGACAGTTCGTTGTGGAAGAGTGTTAGTGATGGGGATAAGGGTGGCAGCGACGACGACGGTAGCAGCGGCAGGCGGCACCGGGACGACGGACCAGTATGGCGGACAATAATCGTGGAGTGTCGGTGGTGTCGCTGCCACCACCGCCGTCGCCGCCACCGCCACCACCACCACCGTCGCTGCCGTCACCACCGTTGCTCGCGATAGTGCTTGCACTACGTACCCGCCGTGCAGTGGTGTCCGGTGCGCACCGGGTGCACATGTACACTACGTACCTTTCGCCCTTTAGTGAGATCAATAAGCAGTGCCGTGGCCACTCATGTCGTGCCCCTACCGAGAAAGTCGTTTCCGTGTTTGATGTTCCTTCTTCCCCCAGTCTGATCACGCGCCTTTTCTCCAACCCCCATCGTTACCGCCGCTCCTCTTCGCGTTGCCGTTGCGTTGTCTTGACTGGCAAATTTGGTTACACGAGGCTTCATCCCGAACCGCACGTCGAACGTCAAAGTGCCAAAGTGTTTCGGAAGTGGACAGCCTTCCGAGTCATCGTCGAGGGCTGGCTCTTTCAGTGACCGGAAGTGCAGTGTTTTATCGGAACTTCTCCTTTCCTCTCTTTCTCCGTCTCTTCTTGTCCCCTTTGAAGGGCGATTAAATGAGACTTCTTCAAACTCTTCCACGTTCAGGTTTTGACTCTTTTCCGCCCGTTTATCTCCGTGTATCAATCGTTATCTCGTCCGCCATCGAGGTATTCCTTGATATCGCTCGTCTGTTCACGTAGCACTTGGTAGCACTTCTTGTCCGCATCTAGAATCGAATCGTTGCCAGTCAGCACACGGTAGGACTTCTTGCTGTCTCCTTATTGCTGTCTCTGTCTTCTTTCATCTATCTTACTCTGTGCTTCTTCGTTCGCTCGTCGTCTTTCGTGCTGTGCAAGTTTCTTTTCATTCACATCTTCAGTTGCAACACATTTTGTTGCAACAAAATTGTCTTTATCTATTTCTACAGTTTCGTTCCGTGTTATCAGACCTACGAAATTTTATGATATCGATTTTTTATAACGACATGCTTTTCATCATTGAACTAAGCAACTAAAAAGTATTAAAAAAGAACTCGTCGCGAAAAAAATTCATGTTTTAACTCGAAATAATCCGAGATTGTCATATAATTAATGATTTATCCTACAAAAGAATTGTGTAAGAACTTTTTACATTTTTGAAAATTAATTACTTTACAAATGTAAAGAATGAATGTCCATTAAAATGTTAGATATTATAACAAATAAAAGATAACTAATAACAAATTATTCCTTTTACAAGTTCTACTATAAAATCTTTCTTCAATATCTAAAATATCTTTTTTTAAAAATCATGTTTCTTCTATTGATGATGTATTGTTTATATAATTCCGTTATCTAGACTTAATGTTAGCATGTTATCAATTGTTCAATCAGTCTCAATCGATTTACGTTCAACGTTTGCTACAATGTCGACAATCAAAGGGTTAACAAGCGAAAAAAGTTCCATACTGTGAAGAACAAAGTAGCCACAAAGTAACAGCGATAAGATGTATTTACCTAAGCCGCGAGAGGTGAACCGCGTGTGGCAGAATAAAATCGATAATTCGGCACTAATATAGGAGTATCTGGTATTAACTCGCAATGCGTGGATAGAAGGGTCGGAGCGAGTTTTTTTTTATCGGAAAAAAATCTTATATTTCTTCTCGCGGCATTATGCACTCAATCGTAATGGCAAACATTTGCATAATATATACACACTTGTTCTGATTCCTTTTTTTTTTGAGTTTTATATTTTTTTGTTTAGTTCTGCACGCGCAAGAAAGTTCTGTTTTTACTACTCGGTTATTTCAAGATACTATATCGATTCTTTGAGTCGTATCGTAGCTTGTTTTATCGCATTTTGTTCCTCTATGTGCATTGTAACAGCAACGCTGATTGTTCGTCAACGTGTTCATGAACTTGTGCATCAGAAAAGCGGATAATTTCCTGATCGTCGCTTTCACTGTGTCCGTTAGTGTCGGGAGAAAGAGAAACAAAGAGCGGGAGCATGCACAGCAATTAAATAGTATCAGAGGATGGAAGCGTACATGAGAGTGTTGCCGTTAAATAGCGTTAATAGGAAGGCGATGAAAGAAAAGGAAAATGAGAGGCTGCATCTAGCGAGATGTTTTCTCTTTTTGCACTTCATTGTCAATTATATACAGTGTACGCGAGTGATTTTTACAACGCATTACACACGGCTCTTACGTCAATTATCGCGTTTCATTCTATTGATAAAAAATGTTTGTTGACTTGCAGCACAGCTAATTTAACTTTTCTCAAGTGCTAACTTCTTTTATATCGATTCAGTGTACCTTCGTGCTGATGCATTTCTTCGACTGCAATATACATTTCTCCAACTACTCTTTAACGAAGAATGTACGTATAAAAGTTCTTACTCTATTCTTTTGCAGGGTCAATTTGTACTTTTCGCTTCCGGATTTATACGTCAAGCGTCGATGACTGATGACAACTGAAAATATCGCAGTAAAAATAAAGCACGTTTGATCTTTGGTGATTGAAGATAGATGGCAAGAAAGAAAGCGGGGAAAGTTAGCCGCATGCACTTTTATCTCGGTGCATAGACGCAGAGATAACGGGACGAGGGCGTGAAAGTCCGCGATGCGCGTAAATCGCTAACTGAAGCTCGCTTGGAACAAGGCACGTGTCACTCGTTGTAACGTACACGTAAAGATTCTGTGACAAGCGCGGCTTGGACGTAGGTGTATGCATGTTTGTGTGCGTTGTGTGTGCAGTCTGTTGTATGTAGTCTCAATCGCGGCAATTTTTTTCGAGTAAAAACCACAATCGAGCACTTGGCCGCACGCAACGCGTTAACACGAAATATCGCGCGAGCACTGTGCTCGCGCGCTGTAGTTAATACTCCCAACAGGCTGTGCCTGTCGATGTTAAAGTACATATTCGCGGTCGGTTGGGTTCATTGTGGATGCCGACAACGAGCGATCGTCGACCATAAAGTCGCAAACCGAAGCGAGGATTTCTACCGGCGGATTACAAACTCGATCGAATTCCTCGCACCAATACCTGTTGCCAATAATCGCGCCGATTGACTTTCTCACTTAACGAGAAACTCCTGTAGTTTTAGCGACCAGAACAGCCCTTTAATGCGCGATAGTTGAATCGTAAAGCCGCCCTTTATTTGACACAAAAAGGATCAAGCTGAAGAAAGTTTTTCTTATTATTCTAAAGTCTTTTAAAAATAGTCTGTGAATTAATAACTTTTTTGTTTATCTTTAAATTAAATGAAATTACTGTAGAGAACTTATATAGTGCATCAAAAAGATATCTAGTTCAAAGGCCGTAAATAAAATAGATAAGAAAATCAGGCTACTTGAAAGTAATTTTATCAAATGAAGGGCCAAAATCGATGCAACCTAATTCGCGCTATATTTGGCTACGACATACATTTCTCACATTTCGCAATTAACACATCAGTAATTTCGCTCATTAAATATTCATCTTCTTTCCTAAATCTGAAAATACAAGATTGTGGCGAGAATGCCGCTCATTAACGAATTAAAAATATTTTGCATACGTGCATTTTCTCCTAGGATGACCCCATATCTAACTACGAATCAGCTGATCCGATGCGAAGGAACGCTGGTTCCCCTTAAACGCGAGGTCCCCCGTTTCCCGAGAGAGCTACGAGAACAAGTTCCGGTTCATTCCCGAGGCGGGGTACGCACGTGACGGGAGAAATAAGAATTCTATACTTTGTACTGCAATAGAGTCGCACTGTTAGGCGTGTGTGGGATCGTCGTGCGGTGCGCGGCGCGGCTCGGCGGGCCGCGCAAAGGCCGCCCAATTAATTAAGATAGCTCCTAGACACACACGCTAGATCGATAGGGACCGGCCGCGATAAAGACTGGCGAGGGTCTCAGACTTCAGGGATGTTGCAGTGCTGTGGTGTTGGAGGTGGCGCTTCCACGGCTCCGCAGCTGCACGGTACCGGATCCGCTGTCGGGGCTACCACCTCCACGAGAACCACCATCATGCAGGACGCAGTTCTCGAATCCATCCTGGAGGTGAGCATCATTCGAATATATGAAACAATTTTCCACACATGCTTTCCCATTTCTTTTTATTTTATTTTAAGAATTTATTATTTGCTCTGAGAAAAAAATTATGTTGGATCAACAGCATTAGTTTAGATAATATTGATTTAACAACAGTATTAATGAAACAGATAAAGTTTTATTGAATCATGGGTATGACGTATTTGTTTCATTAATGATGTCATTGTGTGTGTGTTTGTGTGAATTAACAAAAAATTATTTTTAATTAAAATGCTGTTGGTCCATCGTTCCTTTTTTAGTGTGGATTTAATTAATATTTTTTTATACCCTCTTTTTAAAATATATTACTATTAATTATACATTATTAATAATAACTTAAATTTTTATTAAATGCAATCTCTAAGATAATGGAAAATATTTTAAGAACAATTTTTATATTTTTTCTTTTTTAATTTTTTTAGGTGAGATTTCTGCGTATTACTTTTTATGTGAGAAAAACTGTGTTATTTTAAATCTACGGGAAAAAAGTATTTTCAGTAAGGCAGCGGGATATTATTTTGTAGCTGCTAAAAATTAAAGATTATCCGCGTGGCGATATTAATGAATTCGTAAAACGTGTGCGTGCGCTTTGTCGTGAATTGAAAGTCCTTGAAATTAAACAGATTATGTGGAAAGGTAATATGCATGTAATCAATACGCACACATACACACGTGCGCGCGTGAAAGTTATGTGTAAACCATCGACAATGAACCGCAGCTCATGAAAAGCTCTCTTTCACTCTCGGCGTAGCGCTCGCCGGCACTTGATAAAGCAAACGTAATATGAAAAACAAAAGTTTTTATTAATGCGTTCCGGTAACGATTGCTCGTTCTCGAGGGAACTTTAATTCGCAGCTTCGCCGCGCGTAAAATATAAACCGCTTAAACTTTGTGAACGACTGAAATTTATGTCTCCTGTACGCGATCATGCTTCAAAGCGAATCTCGGAAATCTGTACGTGGAAAATTAATACTGACCCGGCAGAAGTTCAAGCTACCGTAATCGAGATAATTGAGCGATTAATTTCGCGAAATGATAAACAATTTTACAGATTATATAGCGATCGGTGTCGTGCCATAATTGTTAGCTAATTATAAAAAGCTATTAAAGAGGAAATGTCGAAGAAAGCGTGATTCCCATTAGTATTGTTCTTTTTTTTTAATATCATTTTTTGACAAAGGATCTCTACAGTTAGATTTTATATAGCGAGATCAGCACACCTTCGGGCATCGGAGCACAAAAGCTCTCCTTCATTACAAATGTGACATTCTTGTCGCGTATCCAACTACACGTCGCTCCGAGTTATTAAAAGCGAAGCCTTGCAATCACAAAAATTGAATCAATTTCTCTTTTTATCTGTTATTTCCACTCTAAAAAAAACATTGGCTAACTCTATGAAATTATATTAAAGTCTATTTATAAAACTCCCACGTACATTAAACTCTAAAGTATTACATTTAAACATATTAATGGTTTTTCTGCTATAATATAGCACCACTTCTATTTCAGTATGTAATATAAAATATGTATTACAATTCTAAATTCTATTTTTTTAATCAAGCATTCATAAAAATATGTAAATATTTATTTCTTATATCACTGCGTGATTCGGAACGATAAATCATCTGTAAATAGCTATTATTAATCGAGACATCGGTGCAACCTTAGCAAATCGTTGTCGTATCTACGTAACGACATACTATCGCGTAACATCGATCACATGCCGAAGAGTATAGTCCATCTATCGCTTATTGATAAATTTATTTATGACGCTAATAATCAATTTTTTTCAGCAAATGCGGGAGACGGAAGCCCAGCGAGCGGAGCTGGAGAGGCAGCATGCGGATGCACAGAACCAGCTGCGGGAAAAGATAGCAGGACGCTATCAGGGCCCGGAATCGGTTGAGGCGTTGCAATCGAAGATCCGAGAGCTCGAAAAGAAGACCGAGTTGCAGATGGTGAAGCACGAGGAACTGTCGCTGGAGCTGACTAGTCTGAGACGTGCGCGCAGTAGGGGGCCGGTCGTGGGACATGTCACGTCCACGAACGCCCCTACATCCACTTGGCCGCCGGCCGGATCTGAGATTGATAGACTCATGGCCAAGATTGAGCAAGATAAAGGGTATGCCAATTGATAAAATGGATCCTTTTGATCGAGAGAAATCGGCAATCAATTGTGAAAGCACACTCTATCAATTTAAATGTTACTAATTATGTTAATGTATTAATTTGTGTAAACATTAGTTGTTTGTAAAAGTTTTAACTATTTTAACTATGTATGACTTATAAGTGAAATCCGCACACGGATTTTGTATTAATAAAAATAAATTCAGCTCCATCAGAATATTGCACGAATTGGACCACACGCGGGGCGCGATAACCACGCAACAACCCTCGGCCACGCAGGGAATCCTTAGGTCCAGCTCGGAAAATCTTCCCAACCTCGGTCAGCATCAGCATCCACCTCATCCGCACGCCCTCAACCTCGGGATGCCTACCCAGATGAGCCATGTGCGTAATCCATTTACATAATATTGTACAACATACATAATATTGATACAATACAAAAAGCTTACATAATATTACATAATCTTTCTACCTAATTTTTATTACGAAAAATTAAAAGAAATTTGACATAAAATTTCCCTCAATTTATTTTTATATTGAAAATGAACCAACAAAAATAATTCTTTAAGTAATTTTCTGATCTATGCTCTCTTTCTGATATTTGCTGGTTATTGATAAAACTTGTTCGAACAGTACGCAGGTTCACCAATGCCATTAACGCCGATGATGCCTGGTTGTCCTCCACTGACGCCGAATGGACCACCATATCACTACAGCGAACCGATACCGCCGGCACCGTCACTTTCCAGCAGTCAGTCGCAGCCCGCTTTCCAACAGAAAATTCAGCAGTATCAGCAACAGTCGCAGCATGAGATGTCGAGTTCTCATTCTCAAAGCGTTCTACCATCCCAACAAAAACAGCAGCCTACGCACACCTCACACTTCACAAGCAATCAGTATCAGGAGAGTTACCCGCATACGCAAACGTATCAGCAACCGCTTCAGCAACAGCAGCAGCATCCGGCCTCGACCACGTACCTGACATCGGCTAGCCAGAGCGTGATACCTCACTATACACAGCCTGCCCAGACCGCCCAGAATTATCAGTTGAATGGGAGTCAACAGGTGTGTCGTCAATTATTCAATTACGATTACTTTCTTATAAGCAAGTAAACGAAGTACTGGAAGCCTATAGATAGAACGAATAGCATTATTTTTAGTATTCAATTTATGAGATACCTGTCTAGAATAGATTTCAATAGTTACGAATTAATGCTGATTCAAACATTGCAGTTTTTGGTAACAAAAGTCATCTAATTTTATAATTTTATTGTAATGTCTGATATTAAAAGTAAAAAAATATTAAGACGACTATAAATTTCACAACAATTAATTTGTTTCGCGCAGGCAACGACATATCCTAGTTTGGCCTCGCATACAAATGGAACGTACAGCACGGGTGCGACCAGCTACAACACCCAGCTGCCGCATCATAACTATACCGTACCGCAGACGAATATTACACAGACAACGTTGTCTTCGCTCCCCCTGTATTCTACGTCCTTTCATTCCACCCTTGGGGGACTCACGAGCGTACCTCAGTCCGTTCTTCCTTTTTCCACCGGTCAGAGCACTTTCGCTACTAGTGGATCGACATACTCCACTACTGTCGGGACCAACGCTTTCGGGACGTCGGGCGTAAGCTCAGGTCAGAATCGCATTAATGCACATTATTGAAAGATTTAGTCTCTCCTGTGTAATTTTTAATAAATTAAACAACGATTTAACTTTTATTTTTTTTATTTTAGAAAATAAATCGTTACATTATTAAATTGAATTTGTTTACTCTTCAATGTAAAACATTTGTGTAGATATGATAAATTTTAGCGTTAATTGGCCATTCTGCTAATAACGCGTACCTGTGCAGGTACTAGTTCAGGAGGCCTGTTACAAGCAATAGGCGATCCTCTACAAGCGATGCAGCAACTCTCCGCCCAGTCGCAGGCAAATCAGCTTCAGCAGCAGGCAATTATCCAACAGATCCAGCAGAGCTTGCGCGCCAGTTCGCCGACCGCGCCCGGTACCGCGACCGGCTACCATTTTCTGGGTCCTAGGCAAATGCCGAAGATTCCCACGAGTATACTGACGAATCCTTTGGACCGACTAACCAACACTGAGGATATTGCATCCGAGGGTCAAGTGGACATGTTGGATGTACCCGGCAAGGGCAGATGTTATGTTTACATAGCTCGCTTTAGCTACGAGCCGTTCCAGCACTCGCCGAACGCGAATCCGGAAGCGGAATTACCGGTCCAGGGAGGCGAGTATCTCTTGGTCTGGAGTCAGCCCGACGATGATGGCTTCCTAGACGCGGAGACGCTTGACGGCAGACGCGGTCTGGTGCCTGCCAATTTCGTACAGAAGTTGATCGGAGACGATCTGCTGGATTTTCATCAAGCTGTTCTTGGTCTCAGCAACGTAGACGATTCCGTCTCGACAAATATTCCTCAAGTGAGCAATATAAAAACTAGCGAGGCACATAATGAGTCGGATGCATTTATATTTGCATTTTACTTACATTTTTATCTCCGCAATAAACAAGATGTTATCTGTTATTGATATATGAAAATAATAACATATATATATATATATATATATATATATATATTTGAATTACAGACGATCAACTGCGTCGGCTCTCATTAGCATTATCATTTTCTTTGATAATTCAATTTCTGAAGTATTAGTGTTATCTGCAAGATATTGATTTAGAATTAGCCGCGTTAGAAGAAGGAAATCGGAATCGTCAAGCAGAACTATCCGCGTATGCGGAACTCGACAATATTGCGGAGGAGGATGAGCAGGAACCACCAGGTTAATACTCTATCAATTTGTTGTTGTGACATTCTGCAAAGTGTTGCATGGCGCATGTCCTTAATGCTGAATTATATGATGTAATGTTATCAAATTTATATTCGCAATCCAGTAATCTAGTAATATGTAGGTATATTTGGTACTTGGATCATCCTTGAAGAAAAATTGATCCGCTTTTAGCGATATGTTTGAAACGTTTTTTCTACTGTACGTTTCCAAAATAACACGATTCATGACCCGTAACTAAAAAAAATTGTTTCTAGATAAAACCTTACTTCCACAATTTATTAATCCTGCTTGATGTATCTGCAATAATGTATGTCCAATTCAATGTTGATTATCCAAGAAATAATGTCAAATTATCCTCGGCGTGTTCCTACAGTTTCTTTCCTTACCCTATTTATTGCACGTTGATCATTCAGAACAAGAGATACATACACGTAAACGCCACACAGTAAACGTCCACACCTGAATCCTGTACCGGTTTTTACGGAGTGAATAATCACAAAATAAAATGGGAAACACAGAAAACCGAAAATCATTGCACTGTGTTAAGTGTTGGCTGGATTTAGGCTGGCTTAGAGAGATAGATGATAGTGAGAGATCCTTAGCTACAGCTAGGCTTTGTCTTTGTCTTTTCCTCCTGAAGAAGTCTACATGTTTTCGGACCTAGTTCCGGCGCCGCAGCACCTTACGCTTGAGCGGCAGCTCAATAAGAGCGTGCTGATCGGATGGACTGCGCCCGACAATATGCATCAACTCGAGTCCTATCATGTCTACGTGGACGGCGTGCTGAAAGTCACGGTGAAGGCTACAGAGAGAACCAGGGCCTTGGTGGAAGGAGTAGACTCTACGCGGGTTCGTAATGAAACCTTTTATCTATTAGACTCCTCAAACAGAATTTATAAATACAATATGAGAGGGACAGTACTTTTAATTATAGTTATAATTATTAATTAATACGATTTACATTATTATAATAGAAAAGAGAATTATCTATATGTGATATAAAAGAGTTCTTTATAAAAAATTAATTGTCTTAAATTTTTTAGACTGGCACGCAAAGTTATGTAAGAGAATAAGGGATTGATTTGTATAAAAATATCAATTATATCATTTGTTTATGTAACCTAGTTTAATTATCTTGAAATTGTTCTTTCGCTGATGCAGCCGCACAGGATAAGCGTGCGCTCGGTCACGCATTCGAGAAGAACGTCGCGCGATGCCGCATGCACGATGGTGATCGGTAAGGACATCGCACTAGGCCCGACTGCCGTCAAAGCATCGAACGTTACAGCGACTAGTGCTGTGATTTCCTGGCTACCCAGTAACAGCAATCATCAGCACGTTGTATGCGTAAACAACGTGGAAGTGAGAACCGTGAAGCCGGGCGTCTACAGACACACCATCACTGGCTTGGCCCCGTCAACGATATACAGGGTGACCGTCAAGGCGAAGAATCTGCGGGCAACACATTTTGAGGATCAAAATGCTCAGGCAGCAAACAACTTGGCCTGTCACGTCCACTTTAAAACGTTGCCTAAAGGATTACCAGATCCTCCGGTCGATATCCAGGTTAATACAAATGTGATCGTCTCGTATTTTAAATCTTATACTTTATAATTTTCTATAGTTACAATAAAAATTCGGAGAGCAATATTAAATTCCGATGTTTTCCAGAAATGAAACAAAAATTCATAATGACCAGAATCGGATACTAGAGACTAGAGTTTCTAGAATTTCTGTCAATGATTCTTAAAAATTTTCGTGGCACTCATGATACGTGCTGTTATCCAATTTTTAGGTGGAGGCTGGACCGCAGGACGGCACTTTGCTAGTGACCTGGCAGCCTGTTGCCCTAAACGGTTCGGCCGTCACCGGTTACGCGGTGTACGCCGATGGTAAGAAGGTCACCGACGTTGACAGTCCCACCGGGGATCACGCGCTCGTCGACATACACAAGCTCATGGGTCTCAATCCGAAGCACATCACCGTCAGGACTAAAAGCAGGGAGAGTCAGTCGGGCGATAGTTGCGCAACAGCGATACCCTGCAGCGTGCTTCGGGGTGGTCCTGGCACTCACATGCCGCCCCATGGTGGACTTCCGCATATGGTGGATCAGCGGCAACCGCAACAGTCCATGGGTCCCCAGCAGGATGATCCCAATCGCCATCGCATGGGCGGTGGCGTAGCTCAGCGATACCCAAACGCACCGGTGCCCTCGCACATGCGACGGCACGTGAGCAACAGGGTAGACGCCCACGGTCAGGTTATCATCGAGACGGACGAGAATCTCTCCGACAAAGAGATTTATCCCGGACAGAGCATTCCTCAGATGGGTAAATATTTTGAAATATAAAGAAGCAAGGGAATCTGGGTTTAATATGAATGACACTTTGTACAACCCAAGCTCCCCTGCGTGATTTATACTTTTACTTAATCGCGATTTTTAATTATCTCGTGTAGGAATTCCGGAAATTACAAAAGATTCTGCAAGCGAAGCAAATTATAGCGAGGAGGACGATCCCACGCGAAGATCGCGGGGAATGCCACCACAGCATCACGGTCCGCATCATCGGTATGGCCCACAAATGGATCCACAGGGCCCGCCTGGAGCACATAGGTCTCCTAGCATGGGTGGTCCCAGCAGTAGACCACAAGATCCTTATTATGACCAAACGGGTAGATATAATGGTCACTGTGTTGCTGTGATGGAATTCTTTGCATTCTTTCCATCACTTTCCAATTTAATAATAATTTCGTTTTTCTTCTAATTAATTATTTCGAAAAATTGCTGTTTATGTTACAACTCTGAAGATAAACCCTGAATGATATGTGTGGCACTCTTCTCTTCTTTCGGACTCTCTTCTCTCGCTGCAGTGTTTGGTGTAAAATAATCATGCTGTCTAATTGTCTATCAACTTTAAGTGTATAAAATGAATCCATGTGTTACATGTTATTATGTTCACTTTTTTAAATATTGTTCAGGATCTCAAAGAGGAAGGGGACTGGTTTGTCGTGGCGGACGATTACCACAGGCTCAAGGTGGAGTAAGTCATCCATCGAATGTAGCTCAACAAATGAATAAGAGACAACGGTGGTTCGTGGCACTATTCGACTACGATCCTACGACTATGTCACCAAATCCAGATGCGTGCGAGGAGGAATTACCATTTTCCGAAAACGATAACATCAAGGTTCTCATTCTATATCTTATCCTATCTCGTTCCTATTTTATATTTGTGATTATTGAAACTATTTTAATTAAACTTAAATTAAAAACGTTCTCCGTAAAAAGATATACATATTATATTTTTTTATAAAACTTTAGATAAACTTGAAGTACATTTAATTTTACACTTAATTTACATTTATATCTATAAATTATACAAATGAAAACCATTGCATTACATGATAGGAAAATCATATACGTTTTTTATCCTATAGGTATATGGCGAAAAAGATGCTGATGGTTTTTACTGGGGCGAATGTCGCGGTAGACGAGGATATGTTCCTTATAATATGGTGGAAGAGCTTAAAGATCCACCAGGTCAAGGACAGCCTGGTAGGCGGGGACCTGCACAGAGTGAGAGATGGGGAGACATTTATGCAAGCATGCCTGTGAAAAAGATGATAGCCCTCTACGATTATGATCCTCATGAATTATCTCCTAACGTTGATGCTGTAAGATTTTTGTTTTATTTAGATATTCAATTCGGAGTCTTAAGAATCCACTAACTATACATAATTGATTGCCACGTGTTTACATAATGACTTATATAATAATTTGTATGTTTTCATTATTAATTGTCTTAATTTTGCAGCAAGTCGAATTAACGTTCCAAACCGGGAACGAGATATACGTCTACGGCGATATGGATGATGATGGATTTTACATGGGCGAGTTGAACGGTGTGCGTGGTTTAGTACCGAGTAATTTCCTCACCGAGGCACCCGGACAGAATCAGGGGCAACCGCCGCAGGGTAGCAGGCGACCCGGCGGCCAGAGCCAAGGACCGGGCGCGAGGGGGCCACCGCCACCTCCTCGCGAACCACCCCCGGCCGGTCATCGACGTGGCAAAGGTAAACACGCAATCAGATACCATTCATATTCATCAAATCCTCCTTATAGTACCAATTATCAGGGCATGAATAGCTCCTCAAGCCAAGACGACATCGGAATTAACTGTGTGTTCTGCATGGAGAAGAAAGTTTGTTGTTCCAACGTATTTTATTATTATTGCAAATCTGGTTATTATATAAACAGTGAAAAAATTTATTTTAAAGATATTAATTTTATTTGTTGCATTTACTTGTATCTTGCTTTGCAGCACATTCATCATGTGCTCACAAGTAAACTTAATGAGATTTTTTATTTTATCAAGAGAATAGACTTCGCTGTAATGTTGATTAATTATCAAAGCAATAATTGCTTTTGATAATAAAAGTATTTTTGTATCATATGTATAGTAGCAACAATGGTTTCGCTTCTTCAGCAAAATTCTTTTTCTCCATGTGTATATATTGATATTGTTTTGACGTACCCAATCATCGTGAATGTTTTGATGTAAAAACGCAGCATCCGCAGCGCAATGCAAGAAGCGCAAACTGTCAAATTGTTAAAAGCCAGAAATAGTTTATTTCCGCTGTAAGTTAGAAATTGCTATGTGTCATATAAAATTCGATCTCTTCGCGGATGTTGAAACTGGCTCGAGGGGTTGTTGACGTTTTCACACCGACGCGACGCATCATTTTATTGCTTGGATGATTGCGCGATCGGATCGAAAATGCGTACGTATATTGTTCCTCGTAAAATTTAAAATCGATGGCGATCGCGTCGGTGTGTGCAAAAACGAAAATGCAAGCGTCAAGCAACACAAGACACGAAACCAGATGTGTGCCAGACGACAGGCAGAAGGGCCACACTGATATATTATTAGCATTGCGCAATTTGGCGAATTCGAATCGATATGCAATTCGAGCCGAATGAGCATGCGGCGTATTAGATTGAAATTCTTTTGGAGCAAGGTGTGCAAACCGCGTGTCCGACACGCCCTACACGTGCCTCTCGACGCGAGAGGACTCGTTGTGTCGCTTCACACGCACCACCGGTCAACACCGGTTCTTCCAGCAATGTACATCGATATCACGCTCTCGTAGGCATTTAACAACGTTATGTTATTCTGTTAATTGTTACCACGATCGTCAACGTTACAAGTATTACACCGATAGAGTTCTTCGCGTCACATGTATATAAAAAGAATTTGGTCCGTGAAAACACGTGCTGTCATACACACGACGATAGATTATATATGCAATAAAACACCAAGCTGCTTTCAGTGTCTTCTATTATATAAGTATATATCTAATATATATATATATATATATGTATATGTTTATATACGTATATATGATTCATACGTGTATACGTATATTTATATATATATATTTTTTTTTCTCTCCGGGCACTATCTGCCTCTGTTACTATTACTCTACGTATCTATCCTATTCTTTCTGTCTATATTATATACATACGTATATATTATATATTTACACTATATATATATTTATCTGACTGATTATATACACACGATCATGTCGCTGTGATATATAACAGTTTACTTTATACCGACATGATCTGTTTCTGTGTGCCTGAACTGATCGATGGTCGTCGTGTCACATGATTGTCGTTCGTGTCGTGTTGTCATGCTGGCCATTTACGATTACGTTGATCTTTCGTTTGTTCATTGATCGGACGATACAAACCAACGATAGACGGTCGCGAGTTTCATCCAAGAATATCGGAGAACGAATGGCGACGTCGTGCCCGCTGAAACTCGCGTGACTTATAAGATCTCGTCAAGTAATTCCGGAACTTTTTGCGCGATCTCATTCAAATAATTATTGATTTCATCTGGACGGTCTATTTCGCTGCTCGCGACTCTTCGAAATCTCGGTAGTATATACCCTGACATGCTCGATCGACTCGAAGGAAAAGAGAAATAGAAAAAAAGGAAAAAAGTAAAAGATAAATGCGCCATAAATGACAACACGGTTCTGTTCTCTTCTCTGTTGCTAGATGCCTGCATTGTGCCTGTGTCTGTCCCTGTCTGTCACTTAGACTCTAGACAACTACAACAACAACCACCACCATCACTAATGAACAACCAACAACATCAACTACAACATCAAAACAATCCACCGCATCTAGCCTATCAACAAGCGAATCACCACAGCTACACGACCGTAACCACGTCCAATCAGCATGGGCCCAGTCACTTGCCACCCAGCGGCGGTGTCATGGGTGCCCATCAGCAAGGTCCCGTACTGCCCCACCTTCAGCAACAGGTGAGCCCGCTCCTCTTCCGAGAATTTCTTCGTGCGCTTTTTCTTTCTCTTTCTCTGTCTTTCTTTCTTTTTATGTGCTTTTTGTCGAACGTGTGTGCTTTTTATCCACACTTTTTGTGCGCTTGTTCTTCAGGTACATCGGAGCTTCCACAATCAACGATTGTCTGTGATTGACAAGTCGTTGTCCCACGACCATAAGTTGTTAATTTCCTTTCAATGAGAAATGGAGAGAGGAAAACTTGAATTTTTTGTTACCACATGGCTGCGAAATTTTAGAGCGAATGAATATTTTCTTATTTAAAGCGAATGAATATTTTCTTTAAGAAACATTTCGTTTGTATTTCATTAGGATTTTTGTTAGGATGCGATCAATTGACAAATTATTCTTTCAAGTTTCTTTATTTGATTTACTTCTGCATAGATAAAATATAAATATGAGATTAAGTTACAGAAACTGGAACTTTACAAAAAAAATTTATGGTCTTATATTTTTATGCATTTTTATGCACATTTTTTAAATTACATGTTGCTCTCTATGCTTTGCTCTAACTCGCAACTCTATCTTTATTAGAAATAATTATTCAATAATTTTTGATCTTTTTGCATGAATACAAATGATATTGTAAAATATAGACACATAAAATAACATTTTAATTATTTCATGAAACGAATTTTTTGAAATACTAATTTTTCTAATGCAATGTGGATTGACAATGAGAAGAATTAGCAAAGTCATGTTTAATTAGAAAAATCTGATGGCTGTATGAATCAGTATTTTGTATTTTACTTGTATGTTCTTCTTTTTGCAAGTATGAATCACGCTTTATTGTAAAACACGTGTCGAAGATGGCACGTAAGCTATGTGTATCTCGTGTCAGTGTATGCCATGTGGAACGCTTTGAATTGCGCAGCATGCTGTAGCATCTTCTTATTTGATCTTTCGTCATTTTAATAAAGATCATCACAAAAAGAAGAAAAAAAAAACCTATTTTACGCCTCGATAAATCATCGTGACATGAATGTCCCGCACTAACATATATTTTACAAAAGGGTGAATCGGAAATACAACACGAAGGTCTTTATAAATTTTCGTCCATTTTTATGTTACCTTCTCTCTCTCTCTCTCTCTCTCTCTCTCTCTCTCTCTCTCTCTCTCTCTCATCTCGGAACATATACTCACAGTATTTCTTTCCAATTATTTCTTGCCAATTATTTTTTACCACCATTACATAAAACAGAAGTCATCACATATATCTTTCAAATTGCCGACAATTTATTTGCGTTAGCGAATCGTAGAATCTTCGGAATGATAGAAGAATATAGCCTCGCAGAGGTGACACTAGCGAAAGTAACGATAGAACGCGCGTGATAGAGTTAGGCGAAAAAATAGATACGGTTTGTTCAGTCATTAGCGGATATCAATAAAACAAGAAAGCGAGACAATTATTGTCAAGAGAAAGAAAAGATCGAATTAACTATGTCTCTTTGTTTTTAGGGGAAGGGGAGGGGCGGCGTGGTCAATCGGATCGCTGGTAGTAACATGCCGGGTATGCAGGGTCCGGGCCAGCACCTCCAACAGCAGGACTATCAAGGCCAGCAGCAAATGAATCAACCATACCAGCAACAGCCGAATCAGCCATACCAGCAACAGCAACAGCCCAATCAAGGATATTCGCAACAACCAACGCAACAGTTCCAACAACAGCAAATGGGCCAACCACAGCAGCAACTAGGCCAGCCATTCTCGCAGCAGAATCAACCGGGCGGTCTCGGAATGCAAATGGGCGGTCCTCAGAGTGCCAGCAAACCTATGAGAGGGATACCGGCGGTGCTGCCGACGGCGCAGTCCAAGACACAGCCTAATCCAACGCAGCAACAGCAGCAGCAGGCGCAGCAACAGAGTACCGGGCCGAATCTGATGCAGAAGTTTACCGAAATGGCGGGCGCGAGTGCTGGCGGCGATATACTATCCAAAGGGAAAGAGCTGATCTTCATGAAGTTCGGATTGGGCAAGTGAGAAGGAGCGATCACTGACGACGTGACGACGATAATGATGATGATAACGACGCATTGTCGCGATCGTTTTCGTTTCGTTCTTCTCGCGCTCCGCACGCGCGCAAATCAATCTCGTCAATCACGTGTAAATCAGTATTACTACGAACGTCGTTCGACAGCAGAAAATATGCAACGAGGAAGCGATCTCGTCGGACGTTGTTACTGAAGACAAAAAGGGGACAAGGCGAGAAAAAGTGCGCCATTGCTGCTGCTGCTGTTGCTGCTATTGTTGCTACTCGCTACTAATAATCGTTAATTACTGCAAAATAAAGAGAAACCGTCGCTGGACAAATATAAATCGAGGACGAACCTTGCAATAGAGGCAGGGAGAAAGAACGGTGCGGATAGCTCAAGATGAGATAAAGATGTTCCACGTCGAGACTCAACTGACGATTCTACCGATCGAGAAGAGACAAGAGACACGTACAAGATTCATCGAACTTTGTCTTAATCCTCCTTTTCTGAAATCTTCTACTATTTCATCTTCTTCTTCACGCGACGGTAGGATCCTCGATCGATGCTGCGCGGTCCATTGAAGAGATACTTGCTCGTCCGTCGCGGAATCTCCTAACATACACGAGATAGTCAATATTATGGAATGCTATCTGCGAAATATACTTTAAGCGACGGCGCAAATCATGTAAATCGCGTATCTGTGCGACTGTTTCTTCCAATCTCTCTTCGTCCTCTTTGTTTTATTCAAAGCGCCGTTCGGTTCTCGGAGTAACAAAAGAAACCTTGCAGATTGTATCGAGTGTATGTAAGAGAGAGAGAGAGAGAGAAGCATTCCGTGTTAATGTAAATTCCGTATATACAAAAACGAGTTACTGGCGAAGCGAAGCTAGACAAGTCAAAGTTGGATCTTTCATCACACAGACGAAAAAGAGAAATAGAGGCCGGCCTGCAAAGGGATAATCATATCGCCGTATAGGAGTGAGGACGCGACAACAACGTGGGTGTGCCTTGGGAGAACCGTCTCACCCAGCAGCAACTAATAATCATATCTCTAATTGATAATTCCTCTAGCTATTTTTTCTTTTTCTCGTGGAAATCGAGCGCGCTATATCGAGAGCCGCAGCGGCGCATATACGAATAAATGATGACGATCTCTCGTCTTGACAATTTTCTCTTGTTCTCGTGTATGTATGTATGAGACTGGACCTCCCCCCTCCTTCCTCTTCGCGTATTTCCTCACATTATCCCATGTCCTTCGCTTTTATTCCAGCATTCCTGAATGGACCTGCACGCGGATAGAATCGTCGCATTCGGGCCGCGAGAGAGATAGAGAAAAGGAGAGAGAAAAATAGATCCTTGAGCCTCGTGTTTTCGGCCGCTCGGATGAATCTCGGAATCAGGATCGCCTGTTCGGATCGGAAGAGAATCAAACGAATCCAAGATGATGCCCGAGGATGAACGGCGATATGACTATTTATCGTCGGACTTGTCTTGAATGGCGCACAAAAATTTAAGACGAAATGGAATACGGAGCAACGTCAGACACCAATGAAACGTAGACACGAAACGCTACGATCTTTCGATCGGGGCGGGCGAATCGGCCGTGTATCAAACGATAACTATATATCATAACTGTGTGTGTGAGAGAGACAATTCAGATGGAACGGGAGATCATAGCGTACTAAATGGTAACGGGATATACATATATACATATGCATATACAGATATACATATATATATATACATATATTATATTTAACTATTGCAAAGTATTGTTACATCGCTACTTGTATCGTATTTTGTACAAAGTATCTTTACCTTCGATTGTTTTCTTTCGCCAAAATATCTTTAGCAAAAAAATATGGCGGAGGAAGAGCGACAAATCTTTTCCGGATCCATTATCGAATCATTCAACAGCACCATTATCATCACCGTCATCATCATCATCATTTTCATCATCCTCATTATCTTCTTTTTCCTAGCCATGTAATTGCCATGTAACTGCTATGTAAATACGTAATATGACAGTTATTTGGTAGTTACATAGGCAGTTATATAGTAGTTTTATGGATTTATTTTCATCATCATCATTAGTATCATCAGTTACAAGGAACTGTTTCTGATTGGGATCATCACCATCACCATCATCATCATCATCATCATCATCATCATCATCATCATTATTATCTCATCGGCGTAATATGCCGATCGGAGAAGAATTCTCCAATAACCTTGGCATATGTTGTTATGACCCTGAGTGACTTTGACAACATATATCAAGGTCAAGATTATTTGAGGACTCTCTCTCGACCGGCGTATTTACTTTATCATCAATATTATCATCATGATCATTATCACAACGCTATCAATGTCACGCCATTGACGCAATCTTGTACTTAATTGTTATTACTCGCGCTTGTCCTGTGTGTGTACTCGCTTCTCGTATGTTTTTCGGTGACGGTGAATATACATATACAGCGAGACAAACTCAAGATTTTGAAAAGAAGGGAGCACTGCGTAGGGAGATAATCATTTCCGTTGAAATATGAAGCAATTCCTAGGAAACTCAAAATCGCGATTCAAACCTTTCATCCCTATTAGGGTCTCATTGCAGCTTTAATGATTTTTTGGGGGACAATATATCTCACGTAATGATGTTACAATTACACTTTGTTAGAATTTAGAATAGAAGAGGGAAAGAAATTAATATTACGATGTTCAGAAAAATAATAAAAGTAACATTGACTGTCTGACGATATTAATGAGCCGCATAATAGGAACATCATGTATACGTTAATATGGACCAAAATAAAATCTCTATCATTAAAGAAAAGTTGGAATTCACTATCTAAATAAAATAACTGTACAGCTCGTTTTTCCATCATGTAATAAGTCCGCAGTAGATATCTTATGATGATTTGTTACGAATCAAAGGTTTTAATGCGCAAATCATTAAGACTGGAAAGATTATGGAAAATCATTATTTAAATGATAATAAGATTGCAAGCGCTGTAAATATTAAAATAACGTATATAGAAATTAATTACAAGAGATGAATGTATCTCCCTATCGCGGTGTTGCCATTACACAATGCATGAATGATTACACTACATGGAGTGAGTCTGTCTAAATCAAAAGTAGACAGAACAATGGTACTCGAATGTCGAAACATTTCTTGCTTTTATTTTTTATTTTATTGTTGCGTGATAGTATGATAGAACGATAACGCTCGGCTTTGAACGTGCGCGTCCGACGGATCCGATAATCGACCAGTCAGATCCGATCGTGTAGCATAGGACGATCGCACGAGAGAATCAATCGTTTTCTCTGCGACTATTCGCGTGGATAAATTCGCGAAGACATCAATGCACCATAATAATTTGCAACGGTGGATGTTCCGCTTGCACAGTTATTTTGATTGCGTTTTTTCATTAGAGATTATACATAAACGCGCATTTTGAAGCGAAAGAGAAAGAGTATCAATACTTGTTTATGGAATTATATATGACTGGACGATTCGGGTAATAACCGAGTGGAAAGTGATATCGACATTATTTGTCATTATTAGAATACGTGTCCTCTTTCGCTTCTGCGGCTTTTTATTTATTGTTTCTCCTACCTCCTCCACCTCATTATTGATAATTTTCGCACTGTATTACGACAGCACTGAACTCATATCTGACAAGTAATCTTGATTCAGGCGATGTGAAGATAAAAGACTGATATCGAAGTTTCCGGTACCGCGGGTGATTATAACGAGTACCAAGACGCTAATAGCGAGTGTGTGTAATCTCTCACATATGTCGCGGTCGTTATGTGTCTTTCTTCGATTGTTTTCTGCGTTAACCCACGTATCTCTATAATATAGCCGTGTATAGTTCTCTTTCGCGCGAGCGAGAAAGTATAAATATTTGTTACGGACTTAAAATTGATTATAGGCGTAAAGAGAGGAAAAGTAAGAGGAAACGAAAGAGAATTATGGGAGCACCGACGCGAGTTGTCGAGCGGGTTCCGGTAGGAAGCGGGTCTTCGAAGAAGAAAAGAAAATATTGTTGAACAGAAGAAAAAAGAAAAAGTAGAGAAACTAATCGTCGATGCGGCGCGCACACATTAGTGCTTTTACTTACGGTACAAAGTCGAAGAGAGAGAAAGAGAAAATGAAAGAGAAAGGAGTAAGCATTTTTACTTATCATCGTTAGACTTTTAGATATGATCACCCTAAAACGCACCTATATGACTTTCGCGAACGGACTCATTATGTATCTCGCGTTTTTGAACGAAGCCATCTTCGCGACGCTCATCATCCTCTTCGCGCGATTCAGACCAAGCGCCAGCGATTCGATCGTTTAACGAGAACAATAAAATAGCGAGACGCGACGAGACGATCGAGCGCGAGGATTACGCGATGGTCTCGCTCCTGAAGGCTCCTGATCCGTCATCGCGTTAAGAATATCACATAATCATTGGATCTTCTCTATGAATTACATCTTCTTGAAAGCCGTGATATTCGTATATAGCTAAAAGTCTGAATTTTTTATCCGCGTCCAATGTGTGATTTTAAATGGTCAGTTCTAATCTACCTTCTAATCTCATAGAGCTAGTGATGCATCTTACAATGTCCTATCGAATGTGAATTGTTGTCTGTAATGTTTCCATATCCGACAGTCTTCTCGTTGTAAGTTTTATCGAAGATGAATGTTAATCTTTTCCTTCTGCGCGATTGCGATGGCGGATCGTCGGCCTTAACTTGGCGGTATCAGTCGCGGCAGATCTACTGAGTATTTCTTGGGATCGTTTATCGAGCCTCATGCCTCTGTATATCTCATTGTACATTCTCATCGTTATCGACTTTTAGCCTCTGAATGGGACGATCCGTGTAGCTCTTTTGATATCGCGGCGATCGGCGTCGAGGACTGAAATCGACTGGCGAACGAACGAGCGAGTGAGCGAGCGTGCGAACGAGTTCTCGAATGCTGAAAGGAACGCAGGTGCGCCCAACAATCCTTCACAATTTTCCGGACGTTTCTTTCGGTCTTCGTAGATACCTTTAGACATAAGGCACTGGGTTGATTTCACCTACTATATAGGTGTCGAATAGAATAAATATAACGCCCGCCCTCCGCGCATTTACACACGTACACAAGACACACACATATCCCAGGTCGACGAGCGTCGATACCAGTGTCCGTTTCAAAGTCTTACTATCTGAGAATGGTTCTCCGATAGTAAATCGTTTCGTCATTGATTTTTCATTCTTCGCGCGAGCGCTGAAAATTAAACTTGTGAAAGGTAAACGCGATAAATTTAACGATTATGCAATTGACAGCTTTATTCTCTGAATATAATTTTAGGAGTTTGTTGAGATCGAAATGATGGAAAAATCACAGGTACTTGGTACGATCTTAAACGGATACCGGCGTGATCGACGACAATCGTTCTGGGAACCGCGGACTTTCGTTCCGCTAGGAAAGCTTTCACTGACGGAGGGAGAGAGCGCTATAACGAATCAAAGTGACTGACAGAGAGGCGGTTTAAGGAGGAGGCTACGAAGCTATCCGGACAGTGTTAATTAGTCGCCAATTATTGTCATTCTTTCTCTCGTGTCGACATTAAGAACGTATGAAGCGGGAGCAGGAGGTAGCGCAAATCGACTATATAATACGTTTCAATATAAACGAAAAAAAAAATAATAATGAAAAGGAAATATATCGCGTCGTCTCTTAAGCATGCCAAGAGAGAGAAACGCCAGCTACGTTTGTCATTCAGTAATCTTGCGCTTTGTTTTTTCTATGAATCGGTGCGTGACGATCTTACTCCTTGTTAGATCGAGGTGAAGTAAGAGAAACAGAAGAAAAAAAGCTGCTCTATATATATATATATATATATATAAGAGAGCTCACAAAAAACACACACACAATGTTATTATAAACGATTAATTAATAAAAAACGAATCTTGTTTGTTGTTACTTCTGGTATACCTCGTTATGAACCACCGCACCGATTTATCGCATCGCTAATTGGTTTGTCTTGAGTTTTTCCTTAAGCCACATTTTTTTTTTCGTTTTATAGATATCACTGCAAGTCTGAGTATGGACGGGAGAGTAATTGATTCAGTCGGAAACCAGAATGCTCAATCTTTATTTAATATGTCGTAATGGAGTATGAATACATAATATATATCAAATTGATATATAGCTGTCACGTTGGAGAGTATTGTGGAACTAAAAGTATTTTGCGTGACGATAAGACAATCTCCTCAGGTTGACGACATAATCTACGTGTCTTCCTCCCAGACGGTCTCCGTGAGTATGGCGATGTTGTCCAGGCCACGCATCGGTGCGTACTCGAGCGTCCACATCACATTCGTGAAAACGACTGCAGCAATATTATGAATAATTTATCAATGAGAAAATATCGTCGCGTATGATATCGTTATCGTAAAAATACGCGTGAGTTTGATATACGTATCTGAGATCGTAAAACCTTAATAGCATTCACGAGATCGTCGCTAATTTTATCTCATCCGATTTTAGGTAGATCTTCAATAAATAAATATTTTCGATTCTCAAGAGGCATGTAAAATTAAAAATGTTTGGTATTGTAATTCAAATTGAATTTCTATCAAAGCGAGGAAAAATTGTACAGCATGCATCACAGATGAAATACAAGTAACTCAGAAATATCGATTCCTCTCAACAATGGTTGACAATATACTCGGACAATACTAAAGTTTCAGATTTAGAGTAAGACCGAGAAATATATATATATATATATATATACATATGCTGATCCTCATTTTGCGAGATTAATTATCCGATAAATGGATAATTAATATAATAAGCGAGTTTGAAATTGGAAATTTGATTCATTACAGCCCAATCCTCCGTTCGCCCGCCGTTATTATGCCGCAATTTTGCCAGAAGTATGGAACACCTTTTAATCAGCACGTAGAATTAAAAGGCAAATTTTGTAATTACATTATTATACATATAAATAATTCAACAATTATACAACTCACTAGAAGTTTAGTGTGGCCTTTTCAGAACGCCAGCCACTCCGGTTTATCGCGAGCTGTTAAAGGTGCTCCGTACTTCAGTCCAATTTCAGTCGCAGCACTTACGCATCTCGCCCTGATGCAGATCGGCGATCAGCTCAGGGCACGAACTGTTGCAGGGATTTATAGGAGTGAGACGCAGCTGAGTCGCGCCACGAAGCTGAGCGAGAGCGATTAGACCAGAGTCGAGCTCGACCTTCTTGTAGCTCGGGCTATTGTAGTCTGAAGACATGAGCACCCAGTTGAAATGCGCCGGCGAGACTGTGCTGGAGAGGAAGTACGGTCGTTGATAGTACTTTCTGAGCACCTTCACAGCGTTGATGTCACAGTTCTGCCAATGGACAAACCACTTGGCCACCTCGGGGGCGTGCACGCGTCGAAGAAATGCCGCAAGATCGGATGAACCAGTACGCAGATTCGAGGTCAAGGCGCAGGGTACCGTCTCCATCAACCGCTCGTTCTCCAAGTAGAGCTGTTTGCGTCGGAAAATAATGTTTCTTCATATGGGATCGTCTTTGCAAATATCACGCTGATTCTTTGCTATGGCAATTTTGTCTTCAAAGAGAATTCAACTTTCGATAAGTGGAAGTTATCTACATTTTTTCTTCAATTTGATTCCTGAAGAAGTTAAGCATTTATAATAATAAGGCAACAAAATTCATCTATTACTCACATGGGTGATATTATCAAACCAGAAGTAATCGGTATTCATGACTGCCCATGAGTCCATTGCGTCGGTGATGATGGCTGGTGCGTCGCGATTCAGGTAATTGTCAACCAGATTACGATACCGAACGTCCGATAGACGATCAATCGTCTCCAACGCCTCGCAGGTCTGCAAGAAAGTTCTCTGTCAATTATTCAAGCGTGAATCTTAGGTATCTTAGATATATTTCTTCTTAAAATATTACATCTCAAAAACCGCAATAGAATCTCTTTTCCAAACGTATAAAGATTGATTTTTCTTATTCCGAAAATACAATGCGTACCACGCAATCCTCTTCCGTGATAGTGTAATCATTGTAAAAGGGGTTGTTGATCATGCAGTTTTCATAATAGAGCGGCTGCCAGTTCCAGATCGGCAAAACTTTTATCAGCAGCAGACGGCTGAGGGCGGTGAAATGAGTACCAACGAAGTCCAACTGAGCTGCAAGACACGCCAGTGTACCCAATACTATCAGCACCAGGGTGCCACGACAGACGAGTTGCAACCATGAGCGACGCATCGCCGCTACGAGCGGCTGGCATATAATGTCCATTTCTTCCTCAGTGAAGCCCGCCTGTTGGCAATACCTGTAAAGAAATTTTGGATGCAATAACAGTCCTAGTAATGAAGAAAAAAGATCTCCATCGCATAATTATAGAAATAATTCTTCTCCATAAATCTGCTTTTTACAAAAATGATTATAATAATTTGGAAAAATGTCTCTACTTGCTTATATAATTTTGAAATTATTATTACTGATGCAAATTTTTTAATTTCTTTTTTACTTAGGTGATAAGAGCACAATGAAAGTATAAAACAAAAATCTAATACGACTTTATGAATAATTCCACGCATATCAAAAGTGACTCGTTACTTGTAAAAGGAATTCAGCTCATCGTCAATCAGCCTTAGCTTCTCGGAATGCGTCATCTCATGCTGTTCCTTGGTGTACGCCTTACGCGGCTGTTTCACGCACTTGCTGCTCGACATCGTGACAGATTCTTTTGTTGTTTCACCGACGTGCAAGAATAGTATCTCTTCTCTTGCAGAAACGCAATATTCCAGGATCCGCGGCAGGAAAGGAACGGGCTCGTCGCTATTGAACCGCGACCGTGCATGCGCGCGTTGTGTCTACCTACACGATATATTGATCGGCACCGTCGGCGCATGGACGGCGCGAAAACCGAGATAGACCTTCGTCATTTTCGGAATTTTTTATCGAATCTTTATCTTCTGCTTTGATAAGCGACGGATTTAGGCAGGCGCTTTTTATGTAAAAACCGATCTTACTGAAGCTACATTTTTATAAAATACGAAAGGAAACGTCAGTAGAAAATTTACATAAAATCTAATTGAAGATATTATTTTATTATAGAGAAATTTTGATATAATAGGGTAACTGTTCCTATTAATGTGCCTTTTAGCCAACTTGCTTATTACTGAATTAATTATTAAATATTGTAATTTTATCTGCTTGTAATCAATATGTGAGTTTTTCAACTATTTCTTTTTCTTATAATATTTTTTTTAATCTAAAAAATGTTAATACTTTATAGTATTTTTGACAAAAATAAAAAACATGTTTTTATCCCTATTAGTGAGTCCTCTAAGCGGCGATGGCCCTATTAATGTGTCCCCAATTTGTGTGCCTATGCATATTTGACTCATTTGAATATATAGTTATTAAAACAGGTAATAAATTTAAGCTAATTGTTTTTAATATTACATAAATCATTATTTCAATTATATTTATTTCAATGTACACTTATAACACAACGTTCTCAGCTCTAATACAGAGCATTAATAGGGACAAGCTTAAAATCTTGTACGTATTACTAGATTCACATAAATTCCTCATATCTTTAGAAAAATATTTAAAATACTTTAATACTAAAAAAATAAAATATTATCTTCGGTATCGTATGCATTAATAATTTAGCTTAACAAGAAAAAATATTTTTTCTTATTTATTCGTGCTAGTTTTCTTTATGACTTGTCGAAATACAAAAGCACACTAATAGGGACAGGCATAGTAATTGGAACAGTTACCCTAGGTCAATTAAAATGTATTTCGAATGTATTGGATAAACGTATTTTTTTATTATACAATATATTATTATATTTTCAGATTTGGTTGTGAACGATCCTAATGGTAATGTTTGCTCATTCATAATCTCGAAAATTTTTCGGTACACATCATTGCCTTCGATACTCTAAATTTATTTCTGTACGTCAACTTTATCGGCTGGCGATAGGTAGATTCCATAACGATCTGCGACTGGTCTATACGATCTGTAACTGGCTTACGATCGTATAACGTAAACAATAGCACAGTAGACAGTAGTAAACAGATAGGAACTGATAGGATATATAGAAAAACTCTGCTACATAATTATAATAATCTGTGGTAATTAAAAATAATATTATATACACGCACAAATTATCACAGGTAAATATACATGAATGTATCGTACCGTGTGCAATTGTTTGTGCTGTCTTTCTCGGACCAAAGTCCGAAAATTCGATTTATAACAATTCCATAAGTCGAACGTCAACGACAGTATCAACGAAAAACAATGGCAATGCAATGCTTGAGATTATTTGGTGAGTATCAAGTATTTTCTATATAATACTACGGGAAAGATTATTATTTTAAATATTGATTACAGCAAATAATGTGCCTAGAAGTGCATACACTGTCAATGTCAGCCGACACATTACCTCGCATTCTATGCTGCCAGACACACATAAAATGTTGTACCAAACATGCAGGTATTTTATAATATTGTGTAGGCAATAAATTACACCTCTATCTACTTTGCATAGATATAATTAATTACCAAACAAAGTTTATCATCGCTATTAAAACTTTGTAATTGCAGAGATTTCGCTGAGGAGGAATTAAAACCTATCGCAGCAGAGACTGATAAAAAACATCTTTTTCCAAAGGAGCAGATCAAGAAGATGGGTGAGCTAGGTCTTATGGGTTTATGCATCCCTGAAGCATTAAACGGAACAGGACTAGATTACCTGGCCTATGTTATAGCTATGGAAGAAATCTCTAAAGGTTGCGCAAGTGCTGGAGTAATAATGAGTGTACAAAATTCCCTCTACTTAGGCCCTATAGACGCATTCGGGACTGATAAGCAGAAAGAAAAATACATCGTTCCCTATATGAGCGGTGAGAAAATTGGCTGTTTTGCTCTCAGTGAACCAGGTAATGGATCTGATGCTGGTGCAGCGTCTACCATTGCCAAAGCGGACGGCAGCGTTTATATGATTAACGGCACCAAGTCGTGGATAACAAGTGGGTTCGAAGCCAGTGCGATAATTCTCTTTGCGACGACTGACAAGCTCAAGAAGCACAAAGGTATAAGCGCTATCGTAGTGGATAGCCCGATAGCAGGCCTGAGCCTGGGTAAGAAAGAGGACAAATTAGGTATACGAGGTAGCAGCACTTGCTCCTTAATCTTCGAGGACTGTGAAGTGCCACAAGATAACATTTTAGGCAAACCAGGAATGGGCTTTAAAATCGCAATGATGGCTTTAGGTATGTGACAATCATTACGTGGATTTTTACAAGTAATTATTATTCAAATATAACGTAATATTCTCTCTGTAGATGCTGGCAGAATAGGAATCGCTGCACAAGCGTTGGGCATAGCTCAAGCATCCTTGGATTGCGCGATGGATTACGCATCCAAACGCCAAGCCTTCGGCCAGTCGATCATCAAGCTGCAAGCGATTCAACAAAAAATCGCTGATATGGCCCTAAAATTGGAAAGTTCAAGACTGTTGACGTGGCGAGCGGCTCAGCTTAAGGATAATGGTAAACCGTACACAAAGGTGCGTTATAAATATTTGGATAAATATTAATTCATTTTAGTAAAATATTTAAAATATTGGATATATAATATGGTCGAATTTTCTCTGGATATCTTCTTATTTTATCTCATATATAATATTTAAAATTTTAATCTTATCCCATATATATATTTTTCTATTGATTAGATTTTATTGGACAAGGTAAACGCGCTTCTATGATTGCGTAGAAAAAAATTTTTAAGTAGTCACGATAGCATAAACTTTAATCGATTTAATCATCAACAGATCAAAGCAATAAAATCATTTTAAACGAAAAAAAAAATAAGGTAATTTCCACAGGGAATGAACAGATCTTTCGAGTATAAGATCTCAAGTAGAAGATCTAATGAGTGCCAGTTTGCAGATGTAAAAATTTATATCGATGTCTAGTTTTTGCCAAACTCTTGTGTCCATCTGTTTTACATTCTCCTCAGTTATAAACCAAGAAAAGTCCGAAGTTAATATCACGATACAAGTAAATTTTTGCATATCTGCGATCTGGCTCTCTCGTTGATTCTTGATCTACTGTCAAAATAATTTCTTATTTGCTAGGAAGCCGCTATGGCCAAATTGTCAGCATCGGAAACCGCCACATTCTGCGCTCATCAGTGCTTACAGATTCTGGGAGGGATGGGATACGTGTCGGATATGCCGGCGGAACGTCATTACAGGGACGCGCGTATCACGGAGATCTATGAAGGCACATCGGAGATCCAGAGACTTGTGATCGCCGCAAATCTCATCAAAGAGTACGGCCTCAATTGAGATCGCACGACTCACTCACGTAAGATAATTCTTCAGTATCTTTCTTTTATATGTATATCCAAAGAGAGAGCAAAATATATTTTATACATATTGCATCTAATATTAGATTTTGTATATATATATATATATATATATATATAAATTATATTTTTATATGGAGAGAAAAGTCGAAATAAATTTCATATGCTATGCCTTCTAATTTTATTAACTCTTGGCTAAATACTTGACTGGATCGAGAGACATACGCACATACGCGCACACACATACACATACACTTACGCATATACGTATGTATGCAAGAAAATAAAACGCATATACACGTGCATATATACATATATACACATACACTGGTATTTCACTATTAGCCCTTTGGCAGCGATACGGAATTTTTTCCTTTCCTCTTTTTTTTTCTATCTATCCACGATTTTTTTTCTACCCTGCTTGTACATCTAGAGCAGCTAGAGCCAATCTATTTAAATAACTATTATCGTAGGATAACAAGTGTAATGTGAACCGCGTACATGTGTGAAACTCTCGTATTTAACAAAACGAACGACGTAGTCGTGGAACAAAGGCGGACTCCATTAAAGTTACGAGCTTGTTTGAACGACACAGATGTGCCTTATTTCGATCGGTTTTCCCTCGTCGATAAAATGGTGAATAAATACGTGCCCATGTTTCTCTGTGTTTTCTCGTATGTGTCAGATACATCGAGTACAAATACTATGTGCACTGTCGCGACTACCACTGTTCGTACATGAATACGAAGATAAAAGCTACCTTAGACTACATGCCTTCCAACGAGAAAATACAGAGAATACATTTACTTTGTGCAAATGACAGTTAAATTATATACTTCTCGTTATTGTTTTTTAATCTTTAATCGTATATTTAATTATAGATCCTATCACTAGGTGAGAATGCTGCTGCGAGTCCAACCCATTAAAAGACTACTTTACTCTCATTTCATTCTAGGAGTCAATTCAGTAAAAATAAATGTAACCATTCCCAAAATAAACTTTAAAATATCTCGTGTACATCGAGTTTTGCTTTTGTTATGAACGAGATAGTTACAAAACTATCTTTTTTTTGTTACGATATTTTTTCTCACATAATATACTGAAGAAAAATTTAAAATTTAAGGATGATTATAATAGTCTATAACAGGTTACGAGCAGCGTTCCAGAATACTTCATCGGTTGTACTAAGAGATCCATTGGAATGCAAAAGAAACATTTATATATATATAATTTGAATTTCATTGTGTATGCCTCTTTCTTTTTATATATATATACAATAACGCACTCTTTCGCCGTTCACCCGCTGTCACCAATATTGAAATAGCCTAAACTCTGCTTCTCTACATATGTGTGTATATGTATATCGGTGTGAGCACTTTACATAGAATACATCATCTCCCCGTCCTCGGTAAACAATTTAGAGTGTAATATGTTAATAACATTATTGTTAGTATCGCAGTATAATTAAAAAATCCATCAGTTTGGTCCTAACTCTTTAGGGAATAGGTACATATACACGTCTCGCGCTCGTCGATAACGAACGTAATGAAAGAATAGAGGAACATTATAGATTGAGATCTATCGTAGTACCTTGCCTCGTGGGATCGTAAAGGGATCCCATGAAATAACTATAGATATACATTTAAAATCCTTAGAACTTTTCAAATCGATCCTCCTGATCACATATACACTTTCGTAGAATTGAGAAAATACTCTCGAGCTTTCTTTCCAAAATACACAATCTAATACATCATACTTTCGGTTGAAATAATAGTTCGAGATACAGATCATTAATATGCAACATTTAGATTTTCAATTGTACATTAATATATTAAACTGTGGAATTTTTTAACTATTAAACTACGATCAAACTTGCGATGTTAAATCACATTATTTCCTTTGTTTTTTTTTTCTTTATGTACTTTGCAGCAAGCATTTTGTCGATCATTAATTGAACTCCAATATCTATTATTATCGAACTACGAACTGCTGTTAAGTAATCATAACGTTTTTATCTATGATGGTTTTCACGAAACCAGATTCTTTTCATAATTACGCATTAAACAAGAGAACCAGAAGATTCTGATTCCTTCCATTTCTTTTTCTTTTATAATAATAACTACATTATAATCTTTGACTGTAGATACATTTATCTAAAACGCTTGTAAATGTAAAATAAATTAAAATTGTAAGTAATTTATAATAGACACTGAATCTAGACACGTAAATTCCAGAAATCGTCCGAATCCTGTGGAATCGTCTATGACAGAGCGTAACAGGGTGTACATCTGTAGGTATGCGTCTGTATTTGTGTTGACATGTATAAGGAAATTGATTTAACCGTTCATAATAGAAGCTATCGAAGCCTCAATCATCAGCTCGCATACCCCGTACTTCACCTTGATGTCTTTGCTGCAATTGAACATATAAAAAACATTTCAAAAACGAATGAAATTTCTGACTTCTAAAACAAATATAGAAGACTTGCGTAAAACAAGATAATCGATTTAATTAATCTTCCAGCGGACGCGTCAGTATACAGAGAATATCGCAGAATAAGACTGAAAGTTCGAAAGGTTAAAGCATAATATCGTCAAATAAACATGCGAATGTTTATGATATTTAAACGATCATTTATTTTAAAAAATAAGTGTTACTTTTTATTAAAAAATAGATTAATAAAAAAAAGTCTTATTCATATTAATTTAATTGTAATTATTGAAAATAATAATTGTCGTCGAATGTTTTTTTCTAGTAAAATGAAAACATTTGTTGCATTTGAGGATGATGGTTGCATTTTTGCACAACTTGCATTTCCCTCGCTTTTCACTTCCATTAAGCGTATATCCTCTAGGAACAAATTTGCCCTTAATTTTCTGAAAACAAATGCCCTGATATCTTAAAAATCGATTCTACGTAAATAACATACGCTAACGGAACGCGACCTGAGCGAATCGATGGCCCGAAAGATACTGAAGGAATATCTTGGAAAGCCGAGACTCAAAAAAATAGATTTTACCTGTATTCCCTCCATAAGACTGGTGCGCATGTACGGAGAACACGCGCGCCCGCTGGAAGGTTTGAAAAACGGAAGAATTGAAAAAAAGTGAAATTCTTCTTACCCTGTCTAATTCTTCTTTCGTATTGTCTTCGATTGCTCTAATATCCTCCATGGTTAAACCATACCAACCATCTATCCAGCAGAACACTTGCCTATGGAAATTGGTAAACAGGCGCCGTTCCGCCTTTTGAATGAATCCTTCGATGCGGGTCTGCAGACCGAACCATTTGAATTCACAAGTGACTAGCTTGTAGCACGTCATCACAGGTTGAACATTATGCTTCCAATCCTTCCCAACGAGAGGGCCCCGTCCTGTCTTTTGGGACTTGAATTTAGATGGATCCTCGTCCACCTTGTAATCGGCACTTGCAATCGAATCGTTGGCAATATCTATATGCACTATCTCTCTGATCTTAAGCTTATCGGGCGGCAATTCGTGAACCTGTTCGTAAAAAGAAAACACGTAAATAACTAAAAATACTAGCCAAACTCGACAATACTTACATTATGCTGATTGCCGACGTCGCCAATATGAAAGGACTCTATCATAATCACGAAATTATCCTTCATATACCCTGGATTCTGTAGAAAAATCAAAGTAACGATTACGAATATATTTAAACTTAATATCTTGTATATGTGAATAAATATAGGCACAACACTTACAGTTATGACTGTCTTACAATAGGGATAAGCGTTCCAAGCCTCTTCATGGATTTCTAGCGAGTTCTTTGGCAGTAAAATGCGAATAAAAGCAGGCACTTTACTAGCTAAATGATAAATCTTATATGTATATTGGCCTGATGAGTACTTTCCACCAAGTAACGGATAATCCGTAAACGGCTCATTCTTTAATACTTCAATGCCTTCTCCACCGCCTGTATTATTTTTACTAGCCTCTGCTACAGAATACAGTTGAGCTACTTGATACTGTTAAAGAGAAAAAAAAATATATATACATATAAATTCTTGATAATATTGAAGGTAGGTTAAAGTCGTTATATAATTTATACCATGAGATATAATTTATATATGTACTTTGACTTGTTTTTGTGAGAACCGTTCATTCATTTATTAATTCTTTTGGTTTGAGTTTTTTTTCATTCATTAACACAAGAAAAAAAGAGAAAAGGATTTAAAGTCCATCATAGAATGTGAATTTATTTCTAGAATTGATACTTGAAATAAAATGATAATCATACAATCATTGTTATTAAGATATATCTCTCTTGGACATCACTTTATTATATACTCTGAGACAAATAGATAACGAATAGAAAAATAGAAACAATAATTTAAACAATAACAGATAATAATAAAGTAATAGATAATAATAAAGAAACTTGTGTGTTTGTGTGATAAAATAGGCTTCTAATTACAAATTCAGCATTGTTTATGCAAGATAACTCTACATAAGTACTCAGATAGGCACATGTGCCATGCGGAGGATAATTAGATGATTGGCGAATTTTCTTGATTGCACGGCAATGCTAAGATTAATTTCAACTGTCTGTTTTTGCAATCTAACGTCCAGGCAGGTCTCAAACTGAGTCATTACGAGGAGCGGGACTCCTGTGACAGATCAGACACGTACCTCTTCCACTGTGAGGGGCAGAGTGACACGGCTGTAACAAACAAATAATGAATTATGTCAGCGTTATATATCGAAAGACAAGGAGACGAAGAAAATCAACGGATAACGTAATCGTGTCCTTGAGTCACAGGATGGAGAGGGGACGCATTGCCGCAAGATGTATGTATCGCCCGGCCGATCTTAATTACATGAGAAATCAAAGCTGATCAATAAATTTGTGAGATTTATAACCGAACGATCCGCATCGTACGCGGTCGTTGCCGAGGAAGTCTAAGGTCAACCGAGATTCTCTGCAAAGCTGCACTTTTATCGCACTTCTCGCTGCTGATCAGAAATCATCGTATACTTGAAGCTTCGGCGATAGAGAGAGAGAGAGAGAGAGAGAGAGAGAGAGAGAGAGAGAGAGAGAGAGAG
>NW_017299509.1:40422-131959 GCF_001594075.2 Trachymyrmex cornetzi
CTCTCTTTCCCTCTTTCTTCAGTTGCGTTAAAGATCACCAGTCATCGTGATCCATGTCGATCGGTTTTAAATTTCGCTGCGCTGGCCTCCGTTGGCCATGGCGAGGAGCGAATTTCGGAAATCCGTGCCGCGCGGTGCGCACCTGCAGCCCCCGCTCCATACGATCCCCGTCATCATCGCCGTTGCCATCCTTTTTCTCCCCCTCTCCGTCCCGCGCTGCACACACTTACAATTCCTTGATGAGCATTTTAGTCAGCAGAGCACATGGACCAGTAGTGTTCAATCAACAGACTCGCCACCAATGACGATGAGATGGAGCAGCAAGACCCACTGACGACACCGCACCCTCTGCTTCTCGTCGGCTACCGATCTGATTCACGGCTTGCGCTATCGGCTCGCTATCGGCTAGCCGCCGCCGCCGCAGTGTCATACACCCGCAAGGTCTACCGAGCAACGCCGACGTCGCCGACAGGACTCACCAACCGACTGACACACTCCGGGCCAGACCGCTCCGGCCGCTCCACGGTCCGCACCACCAGACCAGCAGCAGCACCGCACACCAGCATGCACCAGCAACCAACCGCACCGCCACGACCGCGCCAATGGAGTCACACACACTTGCGCGCGCTCGCGCCCGCGCACACGTGTACGACAGACTCTCCTCTAGCCTCTAGTCCTCTTCCCATCCCATCCCCGCCACTCTTCGGCCCACCTCGGCCGCCCTCGGTCATCACCGCCATCGCCGATGACCGTCCGATATCTTCTCCCCCGCCTTGCCTCTTCCGTACGAACTTTGCCGCTGACGTCATTGCACGAGAAGTTGGGCGCGCGTGCGCGCATCGCCGGCTATCACATGCGTGTATTGCCTTTCGGAGCAAATTTCGAGAAGGAATTAGGAAATCGAGAAAATGTGATGCTTGTAATTTATAATTCATCACTATGTTGTCATTGCACAAGTATGTGCATATTTACTTTTCCCTCGTTGCCGACGCGAAACAGGTTTTCAAACAATATATTGTAAAGTAGAGACTTGTTCTTTTTCCACCCTAGGACTGCACTTCTTGCGCGGTTTATCTTTTGTCTTTTCCTTTCTCCAATGTGAAAAGAGAAAGAAGAAAGATTAATTATGCAAAGTATTCAGTCTTGGGGTATGGAAAAGAACAGGCTTTAGGAACTTTTTTTTTTTCCATGCGTTCTCGAAGAAATTACGTTGGATGCCCTGATGCTCATTAAGGGCGGATTTTCAGAAATCTTAAGGTTTCCATGTAGAAAAAACATAATGGAAAAAATCATAACAGTATGAGATAATCAATCCAAATGTTGGAGATGTATAATATATAAAAAGTTACGAAGTTCCAATAAGCATTTTAATAAACTTTAAGTATTAATTAATCTTCTTTATCTGGGCAATCCTTTTCTCTTTGCAATTTTTGCCTAATTATGGAATTGTTTTTCACTTATTTAATTATCTTGGTATAATTAATAATAAATATTTTGTTCGTTTTCATTTTCAGTAAATAATATTACAGTTGTTCACAAACCTTTTGGAATCAATTCTGGCTGATTTATACATTTAGATCTAGTGAGGAACTAAGGGCAAGACCAATCATATTCAAGAATTTTACAACAGTTGCAAAGCTGCTTTTTCTGCTGAACGCAACCAATAAAAGATATTTATTAAAAGAGTTGTGCATCCATTCTTTTTTCTTTAGGTCAGAGATCAAATTTTCTCCATAAACTTCAATGGTAAAAGTTTTCACTTTTCACATTTTTTTAACGGAAAAATAAAAAATCGATACAGAATTGATGTTTGGAATACTGGTTTCAAAATTTAAGGAAATCCGTTGCTAAAGGGGAAAGGAACGATGAGAGTTGCGGAATCGGAGCAGTGTAGCGCTAGAATCAAACCCGAACTCGTAACACACGTTATTGACTCGAGACAACACAAACAGTTTACAGTGTAATTTTATTACGGACGAAAGACGAAACAAAAATCTTAAATGCAATCATTTTGATCAAAAAGGTATTCATTAATATTATCCTTATTGTTTCCTTATTTAGTTGCGCTGATGCGGTGTTCATTCCCGTTTTAAATAAAAAAATTACTCAACAGTATCACATATTCAAAGTTGATAAAACGTCTTCAAACGTGATTGAGGAATCTCTTCTGTTATCCATTTCAATCGATGTGTACTTTAACTTTAATCTAATTTATCTCTATTGGTTATTAGGAAATTTTTAAAGCTTCGAAGCGTAGATATATATTTCTATTCTTATCGGTCAATTGCATTACGATGTATTCATTAAAAATTAATTAAAACCTGATAGAATAAACGAAAACCTTGCTAGAGCATTTGATGCGTCCTTCTTTTTCTTCTTCATCTTTTAACACACGGTCAACTCGAGAGAATGTAAATATTATACTTTAAATTTTGAATCCGACGTAAAATCTCCCGCGTCGTTCTCCTAAAATTAAAAATTATATAATCAGAAATTTATTAGATAAATTATTTTTTTTTTGCTGACAATTGCAACCTCACTATTTAGACCAGGCCTGTCCAATTTGAGCTCTGAAGCCAAAACACAAAGTCATCGACGCAAAAAAATTCAATGTGAGTAAGATTTTGGAGACTGTAAAGTGTTGATACGCATTTAAGTGACGCTTATCAACAGTTTACAGTTTCTAAAATCTTACATTGAATTTTTTACGTCAATGGCTTTGCGTTTTGGCTCCGGAGCTCAAATTAGACAGGCTTGATTTAGACATTTCTTCATTTCTTTTTTTTCATTTCTTTATGCTCCTTTATAACTGACTTGTCGAAACTTATATCTTATCATGAATAAATAAAGTTACTGTTATTATTTTGCAACATATGTCGTTCGGTCAATTTCATCAATAGATGATCACTCGAAGTTCTTTCAAAAACACAGGCGATACAATAGAAACCACAGAACGTGATATTTAAGATGATTTCGATCAAATTCTAATTTATTATTATTATAATCAATTTACCATTAGAATTGTTTAGAACACACTTTCTAATTGTAGGTATAACGATAAAAAATTAATCTTTCTGTTTATGTCAACAAAATAGAAATTAAATTAAATTCACAAGTTAATCGCTAATTAAATTAATCGGAATTTGGTCGAGAAAAACTTTAAAATTTTTTCTTGGGATGGAGAGAATGCAGCAGAAATCGGGATAAACATATAATATATGTATATTTATTAAGATCAATCCGATGTTCCAAAGATATATTTTCAATATTAAAATCGGTTCATCTTTTGTAAAATATATTAAAAACAAATTTAACATCAAGTATCGCGAGTTTTAGTTTCCAGCGATGTGTTTACAATTGTGGTTACAATATTCTTTGAACTGTTGACTTCGGTGTTACAGTAGCGATTCGATTTCGACAAATCATGGAACTAAAAGATGTCCTTTTGTCTGAACTTGCAGCAGGTAAGAAACAAAATCGTTAAGGTGCTTAGGTGCCTCTACATAATTCGCAATAAATTGCAAGACAAGTGGTCTGTTTTCTGTTCCTGCACTAGGCTGTTCTCTCTCTTTCTCGCTTTAAACAAATATCAAACGTATATCTTTCTCACTTTAAGTTCCAAAAGTGTACACTAGTTCAGCCACAGAAAACAGACCTATAATTCGCAAACGCAGAATAAAAATTTGCATTTGTTTTTTTTTTAACATCTATCCTGCAAGAAGATTTGGATGATAGCATCGATAGTGCTATAAATCGGATGATGCTGTCTCTCCCGAATATTTCTTTCCCAGATATAAAAACATCGAATGATGCGATTAATTCAAATTCGAGCGAGAATTCTAAGAAAAATATTGAAATGAGCGACAGTGCAATCAAGCAAAACGTAGAGAATATCCATATACTAGGTAATTACGTAAAGCACACCATAAATATATTGAAAGGATAAAATTATAAAATAATTTAGAATCTTTGTTGCAAACGTTGTGAATGTCAAATGATTAACTTTATTATTGAGCAATAAGATTCGAGCATACATTTTTGTATTATAGTAAAAATTTGAATATAAAATTTTTTCAGAAAAATCTAAAGATGATTCGCATAAGAGAAAAAATGTTAAAGATGAAATTGAAATCACCGTAAAGCCTTTCGTTTTATGTGATGAAAACAATAAAATAAAAATTCTAACCGAGTTTGACGAACTCTATGACGAGAACTTATTGAACTATGTCGATGACATATGGAACTTAATTGAGGTACTAGTATAAATAATGCTTTTCGTTTCCGATCTAACGGGTTTGAATCGGCATGGATTGGATTAATGACGTCACATCTTCTACTATTGATTGATGTTATATCCCAAACAGAACAAGTCATAATAACATCAAAATGACATTAAAATGAATCGGAAGTGATTAAAAAATGACTTTTAACGATTATTTTGGAGTCATTTGAACATTATTTTGGTATCATATTTACTTGTTGTTCTACTCTGGAATAGTAAAGCGTTCAACATCATTAATCCAATTAAAATTGATTAAAATCCACTATATGTTTAAAAATGCTGTTTGTTATCTATATATTTGCTAGCCAATGTTAAAGATTGCTCGGAATAATTGTTTAATATTTTCAATTTTATTGATAATTGTTAAATTGTTATTAAAAATCCCAAGCAATCCTATAATTTTCAATAACATCAACGGATAATGTTAAAGCATTTTAGGAGAATTCTGTGTATACTGCTTTTCTTTTTGAAAGTACTTTGTATGTGGTCCAATTGATTTCAGATAAACGAAAGTCCAGATATGATAAAGTATGAACTTCATCAGTTATTAATCAATAGCCACGATAAGACTATAGCAAGTTATCTCATAAAAAATTGTATGTTAAAAAAAATAATGGAGCAAGTGCAAAATAAACCAGAACTTATGGTATGATTTACCTTTATTGCATAATACTTTACAGTAATAATTATTTCTTGAGCAAGTTTTACGTAATTATTTTAACAAAGCCTTTAAAATATACTTTTAGGAAATATGTTTTGATATAATTCTTAAAATAAGCGATATGTTTAAACAAACAATAGACTGGATAGGCAATTCCAACCAGTTTGCTATGTTAATTTTATATCAATTAAAATCTATTAATAATTTAGTATTAAACAACCTTCTGAAAATTTTACAATTAGCAGTGCACAATATCAAAATAAAAAATTTTGAATCACGTTGGTTATTCCACTTTAAGGAATATGGATCTTTTGCATACGATATAAGTGCTATACTCAGGAGGCACTGTCATGGTATACTGATTTATTCAATAATAATAAATTTTAAACAATAAGAATCTTAATGGATCGTACATATGAAAACTCAACAAATAGGAAATAGGGAATAATGGCCATAATAGTCAAAACTGAATCTTTTAATGTTTAAATAATTCTTTAGCTTCGACCGTTATGATCATTATTTCCTATTTATTGAGCAACTAATTTTATTACAAAATTTTAATTTTTGTAATACATTATAAAAGAATCAAATTTGATCAGCGAGTAATTTATTAAGTTTTTGTTGTAGAGAAATTAGTGATAACAGCGATTGAATTGATTAGAGACATGATTAAGACAAAATTACCGAATCAATGCACTCTTCTGGAAGAACTATTTAAAATACCTGAATTAATTCCTGCACTGATGATATCTTCCGCACAAGTATTAGTAGCAAAGAAAAAACTTAATTCTCCAATAAACTTAGAGTTGTACCTCTACAATTGGCTAGCAATAATAGCGAATGTAAAATCACATTTATGTAGCACATTTGGAAGGAATGAGGAAAAAGAAAAATACTTATTTATGAAAATTCTAACTGTTATATTGCATCCATATCAGGAGGAAGGTTTTTCATTTGTAGGACGTGAAATAAAACAAGATCTTCATATGATTTTCAAGTGTCTATGTCTATTGATATATATATGTAATTATTACTTTTACATTCCCCTGTCAATAAATCGCATTATGATGAAAATAACGTTGAATCTTTATACAGGTATAGAATTCATCAGATAATTGATACAGTAACATGTTTCTAATTTTTAACTATATATACATATATACATATATACATTTATTTATATATAATTGCAGTATACTCAAAAAACACGAATTTCGAGGTAGATACAGAAAAATTAATATTGTACCTTTCAAAAGAGATGGAAGATTTCTGGCTATATCTCGTACAATGTTATAATACTGAATGTATCATAGAATTAATGAAACCATTTAAACACACGCATCGTCAGTATTTCATAAATCTAGCCAGTTGTCATCCCAAGACTAAAGATAACTTCAAAATAATTAATGCGTTGAAAAAAATCAGCTAATGATTAGAAAATATAAAAGAATAAAAAGAATAATTAATCAACGTATAAATGCACAAAAATAATAAATAGTTTATTTTTATGTCATACATCAATTGGTAAACGACCACGCTCTTGGTCTTTTTTTTCCTCACAAAACAAAAAAACTCGAATTGTAACATAAATAATCTAATAGGCGCGTAATAGAGAGGGATAATCAGTCTCGTTTTATTTTTTTTTGTTAATATTCCTACATTCCTGTATTCCTACACTATTGTACAGTTTCCTGACTCAATTAAAAATTAAATTTTAACATATTTTATTATTTTTTTGGACTATCATGGTTGAGACTTGGCTAGTACATAATTATCTGACTAATGTTAAATTTTAGCTTTAATTGTAGCTTTAATTGTTTACGTTCAGTCAGTCTTAATTATTATGAGCCCAACATCGATACCACATCACATACACACTTTTGATGACGACTTACGTACTATTAGCTTTGAAAATAAATTCTTTTTGTAACATACATTATGTTTCACGTTTGTACGTTAGATCGGTTAGAGTCTAAACTATCTATAATGCTATAATTTGGATTTTTTTGTTTTGTACCGAAGAAGAAAATTACATTTTGGTTGCGTCTGGAAGGTATATACTTCAACAAGAATCTTGAAATCGCTGTACAAATTATCAAGTTTCAACATTGAAGTAAAATGGATACATGAATCGTCTGATTTAACAGTCGCTGCTTGAATAGCGAAAACTTCCTCTAAAGGCCGGTTGTTCCACCTTTTGGTAAATTTTACCTGTAAGGTAAATCTGGTAATCCGCGTATGTGATTGAGTAATCTTGTTACTTATATACACCCAACAAATAAAATTTACTAAAAGGTGGAACAACCGGCTCTAAATGATACATTGAGCAGACACAATGAAGATACGTATTTATTCCCATATTTCGGAAATATTTTTAGTCGAGCAGTATCGTAATAACAGAAATAGTTAATAATTCCCATTCGGTCGAAATATTTATCAATTAATGATATAGGAATAAACTATTATTTTTGCGCTCTTATATCTGTGTTAGTTCATTATAGCTTTTTATTATCTCAATTTTTTTCATCAAATTCTGTATTTAGTTTATTTTATAGAAAATATAACAATCTGAATATATAACTTGTTACATGATATGTCACTTTTTATCAAAAATTAGTGCAATATATTATATTATACGTGCTCATCTGTCTATATGCGCAAACATATTTTTTTAAAAATATGTTTTCAATTTAATATCTATTATATACATATATGTAACATGTATGCATGTTAAAAAAGAGTGCAATAACATTTTTAAAGTATATTATATATATTTTTTTAAATAATCTTTTTTTTAATTAATACATTAATACGTTAAATTTATTACTATAGTACTGCATTACCATATATTATCGTATTTTTAAAAAGTAATTATTATTGATATTTCATTTTTAAGAAGTTAATAATAATATGTTAAAAATAATAAGACATACCTCTATATTCAAAATTTTATTAACGACATTTAATGATCTTTTTTTCATATTGTTATTATTAATTACTACAAGAATTAAAACATTAAAGTATTTATAATATGTAAGTATAATCGGAAATTGTCTATTTTTCATATAATTATCTGTATACATATAGGCTATGCGTCCCAGCAAACAAGCTGATATTATTTTGATATCAAAATGATATTAAACATCAATTTGACATCAGCTTGTTTGTTGAAAGATCTAAAAAATCTTTTTTTACGAAAATTGTAATCACAATTGATCCAGTAACTACATATACAAAATACATATTAAAAGTGTAACGAGATAAATGTAAACGTATTTATTATATGTATATTTATCGAATAAATCAATTTGGCATGTTTAATTTGTTTATTGTTAATTTTGTTGACAGTGGTCTATTATAATTGCTTCCATTAAAATTCGTCAGATCAATGTGCTGTTTTCATTAGAAAATAAAGACTTTGTGGATTAAAGCAGTTAAATACATTTTCATCGATACACGCATTAGGTGCTTCGATGGAAATTTATAACAAAATAAACTTATATTATTAGTTTTATTTAAAATATCTCACGTAATCTTTTTGATTAAAAGTATCTTTTAAGGATGATAGTTCTGTCAAGGTAATAACTCGCATAAAATAAAATTAAATGGCTCGATAAAAAAAGAAACGTGTATTACGAAACACGCGGTATAACACGCACGACCGATGGGCTTGGCATGCGCACTCCATCGTGGTTGGTTGGCAGGTTCTCAGCAACGTGCAGCGCACGTTGGCAGTTGGCATTTGGCACAAAGGACTTGAGAGTGTCCGGTCGTTTCGGGTTTCTGGAATTTGCCCGCGACTCCACGCCGCCAACGACGATGAACAACGAACTCACGATCGACAAGGTGAGTAAGTCGATCACTCCCATCAATGACGAGGTCTGTTTTTTGGGCGACGTATATTGCGAAATATGTTCTTCGTTTGCAGTTTCCCGCTTTGAGGTCGAAACATGTTTACATCAGGGATAAGGCCACGGTCCTGGAAACGATAAATGCAATTCGGCAAGGTGGCGTAAATAATCTGCAGGTACGGACTCTTATTTCCATTTAATTCTCATAAAGATCAGGCTTTTGATTCAGCGTTTGATTTATCTACAATTATTTGTACAGATAGTCACGGATTTCGACTTAACCCTTACAAAGCAACACATAGACGGCAGACATGTACTCAGTAGCTTTGGTAAGTAAATAGTTTAATTTATTGTCTTAAAAAAGTAGAGAAAGTTGGTCTTTTATCATTAACTATTTATAAACTCGCTATTTATAATTTTCCTTAAATTTGCAAGTTACCTAGAATTAAGATTTAATTGTTTAAATTTCTACAAATAGATGACATATTTATCATGATTAATCAATTTCTGTTAAACTATGAGATAACTTAACGTTGAAATTTAATTTTAGGTATGTTCCGACATTGCAAGCAATTACCGCAACAATATTTGGACAAAGCTAAGGATTTATACAACAAATATAGACCTATAGAGATAGACCCAGAAATGCCTGTGAATAAAAAAGCAGATGCTATGCGCGATTGGATGGTGGCTGCGCAAAATTTACTGAAGGGCATCGAGTTTGATCCTCATGAATTAGAAGAAGTAGCCCAAGCATTCGATAACATATTGCGCGATGGTACAGAAGAGTTTTTTGAAAAGCTATACAATGTAAAAGTACCAATTATTATATTTAGCGCTGGTTTGGGAGATATAGTGGAAGCTGTGTTGAGGTATCACAATGCTCTCTTCGATAATGTAAAAATATTTTCCAACTTTCTCAAGTATAATGGAAGTCAATTGGATGGATTTAAGAATGACATGCCTATACATGTATACAACAAAAATGAGTGTGCATTGGAAAAGAATTATCTGAAGATATTTCAAAAGAGACAGAATGTATTGCTAATGGGTGACACGATCGGTGATGCTAATATGGTAGAAGGAATAGAGGACACTAAGGCTATCTTAAAAATCGGCTTCCTTTACGAGCACGTTAGTATTTCGATTAGTTGACTGTAAAATATTGGTATAGAGACTAATTGCTTTTGTTCTTCAGGTGGAGGCTAGCTTAAATTCATTCATGGAAAACTTCGATATCGTTCTCGTCGACGATCAAACGATGCAAGTGCCGACAGAGATTATACAAAATATCTTGTAATACTGTCTGTACCAATTCTCTCTTTCACCTGCGTGTACATGTACGCGTCTATAAAGATGTAAACATCACGCATACGTGATCGCTTTTTAATTCAAAATAGAGAAAACAATTTCATAAATTAATATGTCTTAAAATTACATTTTTAACATATTTTTAATAACAGTGGATCTATGTGCAACGCATATAAGTTATAAATTACGCTCATCTCATTAATAAAAGATATATTTTAAAGGTGTGCGTTTTAAATAAATTAATTTTAACTTAAAGCTTAAACGTTGAGAAATGTACTATTTATAAAAATTTTATAAATCTACGTATGTGTGAATGTTACAACGTCTCTGATTACAATGTTCATTATGTAATATTTGTTGAAGTTAAAACTCATGAAAATTCATTATGTTGCTCATTTGCTACAACAACGACATAAATAAAATAGTTGTCATTTGTTTGCAGAAAAAGAACAAACTTAAAAATAAGGATATAATACTTTAAAAGAACATACTTTTATTCCTGTATAAACAATGAATGTATTTAAAAAATTGATACCACAAAATTTTAGTGATTCAAAATATTGAAATTAATTTTCTGAAAAATGTTCTTTTTTTTAGTATTAGCAAATGAGCGATGTGTCCTCCAATAATCGACGTCTAAATATGAAATCTTGTATTTTTATGAAGTATATACAATATCTATTGCTAATATTTTAAAATAATTTTATTATAATTATGTGTCAGAAAAAAGAATTCTAAACAATAAGAGCAGTAATATCTTTATAAATCAACTTTAATGTTTAACTAGACTCGGTGTTAAACAATCAGAAGATAATCTAAGATGTTAAAAAAATTAAATGTTTATAAAAACTTCAAATAATTATAAGAAAGAAAGTAATAAGGAATTCATAGCCCCCTTATCCTTTGAAAATAAAATTTGAAGATTTGTTCATACTTTTTTAGAAATTTACTTAATATTTCTATTAATTATATTTTTTATATTTGTTTTCTTTCTTTCATTTCCTTATCAAATTTTTTGCATATATAATTGTTTTATCTTTAAGGAAGACAGGAATTTACAACAAAATATTAGGAATTTGATTGTAAATTTTTGTCCTCGTTAAAGATAATACAATTGTATATACTATACGTATATTTATCTTATTCTAAGTGCAAAAAGCCCTCGGAAGTGCACAAAAATATAAGGCATGAGATCTGTTTTTTTGTTCCCGCATTAGATTCTTGCTTTCGCCAAATATCAAACATACACTTATCTCATTTTAAATTCCAAAAGTGTATATGTACTACAATTTACTATTAATTCAGCTGAGTTCAGCTAAAAAGAACAAGCCTATTAACTAGCCAACCACAGAAAATAGACGTATGTATACATACAGTGATGTACCTGTATAGACCTGTCATTTCGACAGTGTGTATACTTTTATCGTTTTCAATCAAAACTTTAAAATCGTCAAAGATCGACGATCTCTTTGTGCGAAACACTTCGATTCTTTCTTCATAACTGTTTCGTATTGAGGTAATTAGTAAAACTGTGATAATTTGATATTTAAAATCTAAAATAAAATATATATATATATATAATTACTGAACTGTGTATACAATTACTGAATGTTATGTTTTTGCTATACATATACAAACAGTAAGTTTGAAATTATTTGTTTGCTTTTAACAAAGTTGTGTAAAAATGTTGAAGGTACACAGAATTTTTGAAATGATAAATTCACAGGACGTTAGTAAAGAGGAGCTAGAAGTATTAAAAGGCGATGCTGTGGGTAACAATCTCTGCAGTAGCAAATGGATAATTAATACTTTGATGTCTCTACTTAAGGTAATTTCTTACAAAAGTTATCCTGATAATTATAATACATGCCTTACTGCAGAGGAAATAGTGTGAGCAATGCTTAAAGTGGAGCATGTAAACATGCGTAGAAAATACAACCCGAACATGGTATTTATAATAATAGTGATATATTTCAGGTTGATGAAAATGGCTGGACAGAAGAGCTCGAAGATCAGCTTTGTACTCTATGGGATCTAAGTACGGAAGGAGAAGTAGTGTCATATCTTTTGTCACAGGATTTTCTTCAGATAGCGAAATACTTGTTAACAATTTGTGAAGAACCAAGATTCATTGTACGATTCATTTATCTTTATCATAACATTTTTAATTTAATTCTATTTTAACAACAATTTTTTATCGTTTCTTTCTCTCTCTCTGTTTCTCTCTCGCTCTCGCTCTCACTCTCTCATTATCAAAATATATTTGTAGGAAATAATCTTGGGTATTATTGGCAATGTATGCTGTAATGATGAAGCCATCGATACAGTAGGATGTGATCAAGAATTAGTTAAACAAATCCTAAGCCATCTTGAATCCAGTGACTCATTAATATTGATTCAACTTATCAGGATCTTACAATTAATTGCATGGAAAATTCGGCAAAATCCTCAATCAAATTGGATAGCTCATCTTACGGAATGTGAATTTTTTGGAGCTACTATAATTTTTATATTAAAGAGTTCAACTAATGGTATGCTAACGCACCGTATTATGTTGTAGAAAAATCCTAGTTAATATAATCGTAAAATCTCTATTGCAGATAACTTATTAATATCCACAATGAGTTTGCTTGAATTTATATCTCAGATAAATCTGCTAGAAAAACTGTTTAAAATAAACGACTTGATTCCCGCCCTGTTAGAATCATTTACACAGGTATTACCTGAGGGAAAAACAAGTGTCTCCGAATTAACGTTTGTCCAACATTGGCTGGCAGTGCTAATTGCCATAATGGAGTCTGGCTCACTTACATTCGAGGACTATGAGAATGACGAAAGGTTTTTGAAACTGATGGATATCATGTACAGGATATTAAAACCATATAACAAGTCGTACAATTTATATCCAATTCAGCAAGAAGGTGCTAATATAATTTACGATGCTATGCGAGTATTATTAAGTTTTCGTCGTTGCAACATAAACATCCCAACAAGGATAGATTGTATTATCGCGATTATAATTTTTTCCCTTAAAACGGGTAGGTAATTTTATTTTTTTAACATTGTGAACAGTATATCGCATATGCGATTATCTTTTTCATCTAATAATGTATGTATTAGTTTTAGAAGCAGATGAGGAAAAGAAGATGCGAGAATTAGATCCCAACGAGCTGATAAATGATCTTTTAGATTATATTATTAAATACTGGTTGCATATCATTGAATCTTGTACCAGCGAACAGATTGTGGAAATATTAGGTTTATGTGATAATAAGGTTCGTGAGTGTCTAATAAGTCTTACTCAATCTAAAATGATACCTGAGATGCTTGACAACGTGAAAAAAGTTATTACTGCTTTTGAAAAAAGTTAAAAAAGATACTTCTTAGTGTAATATATTAAAAATATAAATTATTGCTTTATTTTTCTTATGTAATATTATGTAATATATTGTATAAAGTTTGTTATGTGTGACATTATGTATATAATATTATGTACAAAATTAGTTACTGAAATCAACGATTTTATTCAAAACATATCATAATTATATTAAGATTTGATTCTAATTCCATTCCAATTTCATCTATTCTAATTACAATTTTATATTTAATATATGTATATTTATGTGTTATATATATATAGTTCAGAAATATAACATTTTTATTCCATAAATTCTATACTAGTTCTTAGGAATTATTAGGATAAAAAATTACGTGCATCATGTAAAATTAATTGATTGTACTTTTATTGTTTTGTATTTACTGAGTTTTTTATAAACTTTATTCATCGAACTATTGTATCTATTTTCTCGAGTTTGGAATCGTGCAAGAAGTTTAGCTAAAAAGAACAGACCTTCTAACTTAGCCCGGATCCTCATACGGGCAACAGCGCTTTGACACAGAGCGCTAATTGGTGAAAAGCCGGTTGTGGGGGTAAAATTTACCCCCATCACCCGTTTTTCGCCAATCAGCGTTTGGTGTCAAAGCGCTGTTGTCCGTATGAGGATCCGGGCTTATTGGATTAGTTCAGAGAATTCATCGAAAATTAACAGACCTACTGTGTCGCTTGCTGAAAAGCACCATCATTCTTTTCACGCATGCGTGATACAAAGGTAGCCAATCTGCTCTGCGCGTGTGCTTGATTTTGAAACGTACAGATTCAAATGTGGCGGAACTACCCGCCGTCGGTTACATCACCGATTATTAATTCGCTCATATTCTGGGGTTTCGTTAAAATTGGGATTCAGTTCATGAGAGATGTAGAGGCAAGTATGGATCCTTTTGTCTAAATTTTGTCTAGATTCAGTATAGCAAAAAAAGAATATTAACGTGCAACAATCCTCATGTTTCTCTCGTGATGATGCCATAATTACGGTAAGATTTCATTTTCTCTGTACCATCATGAGTTGAACTTTTCAATTCAGGGGGGAGGGGGCGCCAGGTGGTCCATGGAAGAAAAAGTGCTGGGGAGAACAGAACCACCTGAGAAACAAATGAACTCGATTTCTCACTGTTTGTTTGCAATTTCCTGCACCTACACCTTCGCGGGAAAATCAATCAATTATCACGCGTGACAATATTCTCCCCCCTTCCCCCCGTCGCGACGAAGGTATATCACCGCGGTGAAGGTAAACGGACGGCCTTGCTTCCCCGGATACCCCTCTCGTCATTGCCCCCATTGCCCCTTGAGACGGTGGAATGGGGTGATGTCGGTCCGGCTTTTCAGTGCCGATTGCGAGCGATTGTGAGATTGGTTTCGTTGTCACGGGTTCTTCGTTATCGAGGCTCGAGATGCCTGAAGGCGTTATTTCGCGACCCCTGTAAAATACAAATTGAGATCCCTCTCCGCATATGTATGTATATGTGCGGGTATACAAGTGTTTCTCTTTCGCAGAATCACAGTGACGATTCGCACAATCTTCAGCAACATCATGTCCGCGGAATTGGAAGAGGTCGAATTGGAAAATGGTGATTTTTCATTGATAAATCGAGCTAATTAAATTTAATGGAGATTATCAAGTTCCTGCTTGAGTGGCTCTGTATTACAACCTGTCTTCGGCGTGTTAAATTCTATCAAAGTTTTTATTTTTAATTATAAATGTATAACACCTGCCTTTTTTGCATAAAATTAAATTTTGTTTAACAATAAGACAATTAATGCTTAAAAAAACAGAAACTACTGTGGTAGGTGTATAGTGGATGGCATGTCTATATTTCTACCCGTGTAGATTAATTCTCTTAAAAGTATATAGTATTTATTTTTATATAAAATATACAGGAAATTAAATAATTCTATGCAGAAAAGTTGTAAAAATTGCAAAGATTTATGTCTACAGTTGAGAATTAATTCATAGGATTGAATTGCTTTTCATTTCTATTAATGTAGATTAACTTAATCTTGGTTCAACTTATTCTTTACTGTTTTTAATTCTTATGTCCATTTCTCTTAATGTTGATTAATTTTAATTTCGGTTTAATTTACTCTTCATACTTTTCTAATTCTTAGAAAAATAAAGTTGAACCGAGATTAAAATTAAACTAGGTACGTTGGTAGAGCATAGTGGCACAAATCAACACAAACATCTTTCTTGACGATTCTATGAGAAACAAAGTTTGAACGATACTTGTGTCGACTTGTGTTACCAAATGGAAAGCATTCATTGTTTTGTAGTTCCTTGTGTCCGAAGTGTCTTTAACTCACTGCGAATTAAATAGGCATCGCGAGTCTGTTTTTCGCCTTTAGAAGAATGGAAAGTGACCAGAAACGATCCGTCGTTTTTCCAGTTTTGCAGCAGATATTCATGGATTGCGATACCTCAATGTCGACCTCGATGCCGGATTTGACGGTTCTGACAGACGACGCGGTGCCGATCTCCAGGATCGTCGAGTACATTCAGGATCAATTACCGAACTGGTCGTGAGTGCCCGTATAAAACGAGACAAACGTTAATTTTCTTATCAGAGACGCATAGACACGCCGCACCGTTCGCCGATATTGACGAACGTGAGACGCGACCGCGATACAGCTCGAAACAAATTGCCGGTATGTGTACGCCAGGCGGTCGATCGATACAAGGACAAACGCGATCGACGACTTGGCGCACGGCTTTAAGCGTAGCACATTTTCGCGAGACGAGATACGGAAAGCCACGTGGAATATAAACCGAGGCGAACCTCGAATATAAACTCGCGATTTTCAGTGTGACCGATGTTCACCTATGTTACACAATATGTAGTCATGTATGTAAATGAATGGCATTCATTTGCACACGTCGATTACATACATTTAAGTGTCTGTGCGATAGCTCGATTTCTGCAAAAAGAATCGTTCTTACAAATACCATAGTGTAACGTGCCAATTTTGATCGATAGAATCGACAATCTGGAGGAATTATGGAAGTGTTTAGCCGCCGTTTCGATGAAGGATTGCGTGAATTTGCAACAATTCAAAGAGGCGACGAAATGCTGGATCACTAAGATTCAACAGGTTCAGTCTGCGGAGCACAGCAATAATAGCAATGTCCAGGAGAAACTCTAGTAAGAGGAAACAGAAACTTTGTTTAATTTAAAAAACACGTCGCATGTGTATAAACGGCATGTAGCGAAATGCACAAGTTCGCGAGACTTTTGAATAATTTGATGCGGTCGCCACTTGATAATTACAAAATATTGCGAAAAGGAAGGAGAGCACTTTTAAAGGAAACACACTGATCCTTTGTCTTTAATTAAAAATATTGCGTCGTAAATTAAGAAATTGCGACGCGAAACTATTGCGTGGATAATGTAACAGCGCGGAATCCAGTGAACCGTAAACTCGATACATGGAACGCGTCGACCGGGAATAAGCAACCGCGCGGTGTTTAGACTTTAGAGGAATTGATTAGTATAGTTAACCGAGTTACCCGCACTCTTCGCGCGAAATGTATTATTAGCGCTGTATCTACATCTGTTATTTTCAGCTGAACTTGTACGATTTTTCTTTCTTTTTCTCTCTATGGAGGAAAAGAAGAAAATATGAACTATGCAAGAAGTTTAGCTAAAAAGAACAGGCCTCGTGTTCTTTTCAGTTGAACTTAAATACGATTTATTTTTCCTCGTTTTCCACATTGGAGGAGAAAAGAGCAAAGAAGAATGTTGCAAGTTCATGTAAAAAAAATAGGGCTTGTATTCTTAAATTTATTGTATATTGCATACGAAAATCTATAATATATATAACGTATATTATTGCATGCTGAAATATGATTCTGTTTTCTGATTTTCGTATGCGAAAAATTTTTCGAAAATAAAGCCTCAGGCTTTCTGTCGCGAACAAATTCGTTCGGATCCGTTTTCGATCGACATAAACTCAGTTTTATCATTATGTAACGCGAACATATAGATTCATACACGTTAACAGTTGCGGCATATATTAACGTGATGGCATTGTTTGTATAGATTGTTTTTGGAAGACATCGTAAAACGTATATATATAGACGGTAATATTTTTCTTGGCCCATTCAGTGCAATGCGACATTATCGCGTATATACTCGATAAGCGGTTGAACCGCTTCGATCATGCAATAGTTTAGCCGACTACGCTACCTTCATTCAGAGGTATTGAAAAAATTATTCGCGGTTCTACGAGCGCATAATACGTGTAAGACATATATATATATATATATATGTGTGTATATATATGTGTATTGTATATACCCACGCATACACGTATATTCAAATGAGCTCGCGGCATCGAGCCAGTTTACTTTCTTTACTTCGATGCGTATAGCGCGAACGACATATACCGCTCGTTAAATTTTACTAGAGCGATCCTACCCGAGAAAATAAGAAACTGCAGCAATGAATGCAAGGCAAATCAATTCAAAATTTGGTCGAATCTGCGAAATTATGCGCTTAATAGAATATTTGGTATATCAATGGAACGAACTCGACATAGACGACTTTCAGGAAATTCATGAATGAAAGATATAGATTTAAACATTCTAAGTTCAGAATGCGTAGTTTAATTATATTCCTTATTTCTATTTAATTCCACGAGTTTTTTTAAGCGGGAAATGCCACGTGCACCATGCCTGCGTGTACAGCCTGTCGCTTATATGCAGCCTACCGACTGCGATCCGATTCACGGTCTTGGAGTCATTTCATCGTTGTTTATCGAAGTTAAACAAGGACGAGTAATACTTACGAACGTTGTGAGCATGAATCGTACCGCAGCCTGTACCATAGTCGCTCGTGATAAAGGCTGATTGCCAACCGCGAAAAAACATGCGTGCCGAAATTTCGTCCGATACAACCGACATAAGCGTGAAGCGAAACGACTGACGAATTGAAAAGAATGCCCAGTGAACACAAGTTACATGTAACGTATCTGTTAGTTGTAATTTCTTACTCAACAATATAATTGTAACACAATACTCTTGCTGTAGTATGATTATATTGTTGAGTGGGGAAATTACAACTGGTACGTTACATATAACTTTGTGTTCATTGGGTGTTTATTCTTTTCAATTCGTCAGTTTATTCTTCGTACGAGCGTTCCGTGCATGTATACATGTGTATGTGTATATGTGTATTTGTACATCTTCTCATGGATAAGTCCCTTAGTCGCGGAGCACCGCCGATTTTTCGTCGCTGGTCCCAATAGAGTCGAATAAGCGACACACAGGTGTTATTCGTGCGGTGTGTGTGACGAATATTGTGGCAGCTGGAAATCGGCACGCGATATCTCTTATGCAATTCGCGTGTGGTGTTCAGTCGTTGCTCGCCTGTGGTCATATCTGGTGATCTCGTTAACGCGCCGATCGTAAACAGGAGAAATTGACTAATTTATTTCTGGAATTATTTACGTGCCCTCCACACGATTGATCGCGCGCGAAGCGCTCGTGTGAATCTTCTCCAATTATTACGAATTGTTGAACGCAACAGCTTAGTTATTGTTGCGAATGTTCATTGCGAAATCGAAGAATTTAGAGTTAATTTATCGACGCGATGCTGGTACGTTTAGTGATAGATGCATTCGATCTTGCGCCGTTGATTTGTCGATTATGATTTGCGATCGGTACAAGTAAGTAGGATATTCGGTCCATTGTATCGTAATATTGTAATAGATACAATGAATTTAAAACATGCATGTAAATAATAGACGAATTATTTTAATATAAATTTCTTTGCCAATTTTACTAAGTGCATCAATATCTGTTTTTCTGTTTATTAAACTTAGACTCAGTTAAGGTATATATAAAGATGTATATCTTCATAGATATATTTTCATATATATCTTAACTAAGTTTAACGATAAGTTCAATAAACAGAAAAACAGACATATGAAGATATGACTTTTTATGTTTTATAGTTTAATTAATGTTTTGATCATAAATTACTTAACATGGATAAACACTTAGTTCTCTCGATAACTCTTTTATTACGCATTAACATTAGAAATATTAAGCGATCATTATTAATCGGTTTTTATTTTTTAGATTAATATTACATTTCTTGTATAAAAGATAAGAGTCTAAAATTTTTGTTATTTCCCAATAATTATGTTCTTTGTTTTATAAGAAAAATTAGCTCATTTATTTCTTTTTTTTATTTTCATAGTAATTTATTTACTTATTCTCCTTTTAGTGAGTAAGAAACATTGTATTTCTAGTGTTAAATAAATACAGGATGTTTTCAAATTCGCGCCCGCAAAGTACAAGACTTTACGCTAAAAGAAACCATTTTTTTCCTTTGAAAAATTGCATCTGACAAATAGTTTTTGCAGAAGAGCAGGTTAAAGTTGTACGAGTAAACGCAAAAATTATTTATGGAATTTTACTATAGGAAAAAATTGTTCGTTTTAGCACAAAAAACAACTTTTTCCTTTAGCAAAATTGCGTCCGATAAGTAGTTTTTGCAGGTTGAAGTCAACAAATAAGCGCAAAAATTATCGGACGCAATTTCGTTAAAAGAAAAAATTGTTTATTTTACCATAAAGTATCACGTATTGTATTTCGTGGGCGCGAATTTGAAAACACCCCGTATATTATGTACAGTACATGAAGGCAAATTAATGTGTTTAATGTAGGATGTGCGTTATGTCATGTAATAATAACTTTTATTTATACAACAGTTGGTAATAATACATGATATATGCCAATTGCCGTAGTCTCGTGAACGACGCAAACTCTTCAATGAAAACCATGGATCTGACTAATGATATCGTCAAATTAGAGTTTCGAAATATGAAATTTCGAAAACTCTGCGAGGAAAATAATGTCCTTCGCGACGAGCTCGAACGACATGAAAGATCAATCAACAATCTCAAACAACAACACAGTATTGCCGAGAAACAGCTGTGCGTATGATTTACTTGATATCCAAGTATTCTGTCTTTATGGATAACTTCAAAAAATTGATTTATATTAATATATTCTTATAATGTTTATGCTTATATATGTGTTTTATTAATGCAGAAAACATTATGTTCACAAATGTCAGCAATTCGAAAAGGAAAACGATGAGCAAAGAGATCAATTAAACGAATTGATTAAGAATGAAAAGACTATGACCTTGGCTCTTCAAAGATATACGAAAGAGCATCAGAACTTGTTGAAGCAATTGGAAGCCGCAGAAATTGAGGTAAAAACTAATTGCATCTTATTATTCTATAAGAAGCTATTTATGATTTCCGTTTAGACGTAGAAATTACACGTTTACATTTTGATTTTGTATTTTTCTGCATAATTCTTCGTAACTAATGTTCAAATATGAATTCTTGGATATAATATAGTATTCGACATTTTGAATAAATTTTGGAATAATAAATATTTGATTATAAAGAATCTTTATTATACTCAATTTTTTATTGTTTTTAACATACAAATAAATAGATACAAGCTATATCACCTTTAAAAGAAAAACTAGAGAAGATCACTAAAGAGAAAATGGAGTGTTTGAAACTGATCACCAAAATACAAGAGGAATTTGACGAAAAGGAAAACAATTATTGCCAATTAAAAACTACAATAACCGAACTTGAAGATACGAATATTAGCATGAAAGAGGACTACGAATACACGATTCATGTAAGTTTGAAGTATTGTTTAGTATTCATATAACCATGTACAACGAATTATAATGCTACAACAAATCATATATTGCAGAATTTGCGTGAAAAGAATCGTAAACTCATAGACGAAAATGTGGAGCTCCAATCGTTATCGATCATTAACGCATGTTCTACGGAAGAAAAAGTAAACTATTAATGTTATAGAAATGTAAATTGTGTAAAAAATAATTTCTCGCGGTATAATCGGCACGATTATTTACAGCTCTCGTTATCACCAGTTTTGGACGAAGATGAATACTACCTGCATAGCACACCCTATAAGTCGGTAAAAGTATCAATGGAAGATTCATTGTACATGGAATTGAAAGCTTCAGTAAGTGAAAATATTTCGAGTAGAACTTATTTAATGCTCGCATTAATATAAGATATAAGTGATTAACATAACATATAAGTGATACGAACATTTTAATAGAGATTTGAATTTTTTTCTTAATATATTTTACATATTTCAGGGCTTTACAGCTGACTGCAGCAGAAGTAACATACAAGAACTCGAGGAAGAATTAAACGAATACGACGCCAAGATTGTTACGATATTGGAACAGCTAGAAAAGTCATTATATTTCAGTTTAATTATTTTTTATTTCCTCTATTAATCGGTTTTTCCGATTTAACGATTTTAGTTGAGCTTGCTTTACGTTTTATTTGCGATTGATTTTCAGAGTTATACAATTTTTTGTTACGATGCGGGGCTCTGTCGACGACTTATCTTATTTTAATCCGCAAGACACGAACGCAAAAGCTCACAATATCGATATATTGAGGCACAAAGTATCTTTTCTACTAAATATGGTGAGTTTTATATTCTTGTTTTTACTTTAGGATTTTTCTTTCATCGCTAACGTCTTTTTGATGTTGATAAGGCATACGGCATACTTAAACAATCACCTTGACACGCTCGTTGTACTTGTCGCGACATTACTATAGTTGGTTGATCGTATTAGCAATGAACGCTAATTTTCATGACAAAGCGACACACGCTCTTCGATTTCACGTATATGATCTTTCTCGCTTTTTTTTCTTTTGCCTTGTTCTCTTATCTATTTACGTCTTTTCGCAGATGACAGAAGAGATCACGAGGAGAAACATGAGACAGGATTCGAGCACACAGCTCCAAGTCGAGCCGGCAAACACAACCAGCAGTTTGGAGCAATTTGGCGTCAGGAGTTTCCGGGATCTGTTGTCGACGCACGCAACGTAAGTTAACAACGTTTGCATGAGACATCGACTTGCGCGCCTGTATTCGAAGTTATCAGCGTACCATAGACCGAAATGAAGATGATTAATTCCCGGAAGAAGAGTCTATTATAAGTTGATTATATCGACTAATTCTTATGCTTTTTACGTTAGCAAAGGAGACCTTGCGGACGAGTTGATTTTTACGAAAGACCAAAACGCCGTTCCGCTTATAGACGCCATAATCTCGAGCATATATGTCGCATAACGGAAGAAATATTGCTTCGATTTCCGAAGCGAATGACCATTCGATTTGAATATCTGGCTCAAGGTCAAACATAGCGGGCGGATCTTCAGGGTTTCCCATAAAAATAGCGGTGCCACATTGCTCGTTGCTTATATGACCTGCATATATGACAGCGCCCTCGAATGACACTCCACGTAAAAATAACCGAGTTGCCGCGAATCTCGCCTTAAATCATGATTTCCATCTCTGTTCTCGCATCTCAACAAAAATATTTACCGACTATCATACTTGCGCCTTAATCCATCCTTTCCTAATTTGCAAGCTCAAGAGTTGCATAGTCGGAATTTAATCTTGGCATTTGTTTTTTCTTTCGAATTCACGATTAAACGCTTATTAGAAATATATTATCACAAATGTGCTTAGATAAATTTTTATCATAAAATTTCTTCCTTATGAGAGGAAAAATATCCGCAAAACAACAACGGAATCTGTCGACAAACTGGAATTGACTCATCACGTATGCATATATCGAAGGAATATTCTTAAGCGTTTATTATCTTTTTTTTCCTTAAAACAATTTTCTTGCATTACGAGAGCTAAGAATATCACTGCAATCTATGTGTATAAAAAGTGACTAATATATGTATGTAATTGGTTTTCCGTATAAAAATAATACACTATACCGCTTCTCTTCTCTTCTCTCTTACAGAAATGGATTGACACATTTAACCATATAATACAGTGTCATTTTTACACGAAAAACTAATTATACACATATATTGTAGTCACTTTTACACTTGGATTTGTAGTGAGTGCCACGAGAAAATGCATTGTTATGTGTTTCTTACATGGGCAATATCGCAATCACGTTATAGATCTCTCGAAATGCAATCCGGAGATTACCTCCGGCTACACGATGCAGGAGAAGACGTCAGCACCGCTAGGGAGATCGATTCACCGGGCGAATGCAATCAGTACGCTCCGGACCTTGCTGTCGCGCGTGTCGATATCTCGAGAACGATATTTCGGGCAACTCGAAAAAATCACACCTTGCACATACATCAAAGTTGCTTCCTCATTCAATCGGAAAATTATCTTCAGCGCAAAGAAACTTGTCACACGATATAAGATTGTGAACAGCGATTCTTAGAACGATCTCTCGTCTTCTCATTAATCATTAATACAAAGTTTTGAGGACAAGTTTAGCATAAGTTCTTCGAAAGAATCGGAGATATAAAATGTAAAAGATTAATTCGCACCAAGTCGGGACTAATAGAGATTAATCGATGGGAAACTAGTAAAATAATTACGAACGTGACACACATGCGCGTATTTAACAATAAGATGTAGACACAGACAGCATTGATGTAACGCAGACATTAAACGCGCGTAGCAAGGACATTTTGATTTGTTGTCTTAATGGCATAAATCGCTAAATTTATGCGCACATACACCACGCGTGCAGTTTTAATTAGTCGCCTCTGTAATGTGCACGAATTGTTTATGTCATCAAGATCGACCTCGACCTTTGCGAGCAAATATGGAAAAATAAAGGGGACAATTTTTTTTTGTATAAATTTCGGTTTTAATAAAAAATATTTTCGATAACTCTTCTCTCGTGAAAGAATTTGCATATTAGTCATAATAATTTTTTCTTAAATTTTATGCAAATGTTGCATAAAAAGAACGTAAATAATGAATATTACATTTTGAATATATTGTTATAGAGATTGACGTCATTTGGCAATTTGACAACACTATTATTTTTATAAATATGAATTTCTTTAATTATGCAAAAACGTTCTTTCATTAGTTCCTATAATCGCTATATACTATTTGCAACTATTTTTAAAAAGATTACATAAGATAAAATGCCAAAGTTTCAAGACTATTAAAAATATGACGGACTCGCGTTATGCATGAATTTGTGTTACGCCGCAGGCTATTGCTGACATTTAAACAATTATCGCCTGTTATCGTGCAAAAACATATCATCGAGCGTTGTGAACGTTAAGTGGAACGTGCCCTAATGGCTAAAAGTTAAATAGTCGACTTTTGTAAATTCTAATTTAATGCCGTATTAATTCGTTAAGTATGCTCGGTGTATTTAGCTTGCGTATTCATTAACTTCTCTTTGCTATAATCGCTATTCTAGCCAGCCGAAAGTGGAAGTAACGCACTATGTGAATAACGAAAACGATGACTTGTTCTCGAAAGTTATAAAGACGTGCCCGTCCCCGAGTGTCCAAAATCGATTCCGCATCATTGAACCCATCATCAAAGAGTTACACAACATCATCGAGAGCACTCTTAGCGCCCTTACCGATCGCAAAGATTGCCCGCTAGCCGGGAATTTAAGGTCCCGTTACTTATAAAATATGTAACAGTTCAAAATTAATTTACTACGAAATATCATCATAAAAAAAGAAACGTCGCGAAATATCGCATATTGTGAACGTATTCAACAATAATATAAATGTTAATTGGAACTAAATTGCTGATAATCGAATGATCGTTTTGTTAATAGGAACCGATCGATATACACGTTGCCGTCGGACTTACAATTATCCTCGCTAACTGTGGAAGACTCGAGGCAAACATTTGGTTATCAGAATCCAGAAACGAATATTATCAATGTTTCGTTCGCGCGAGGAGATGATCTAACGCAGGAAGACCACGACGAGAAATCTGTGCTGCTTAGTGCGGAAGCACGAAGCGTTTCCAAGGAACATCCGGCCCATTCCGAGGAGAATCGATCCAGTGAAATGTCAAAGGGATTAAGTATTCTCAAAGCGGATTCGAAGGCATTGGCCACGTCGGAAGAGATAAAGTGGGATTGTACAAGTGAACAAGTATCAGAAGTGAGCAACGCAAGCAATCCAGCGAGTCCCCGCAGAAAAATCTCTGTCTACTGCCGCCCGTTCGACGTCGTTACGGTGCAGGATCCGCTCGAGGATCATCAGGGACCTAATTTGAAAGTAAAGCAATCATCGAGCACTCCACACAACTCTCCCTCGCAAATCAACAAGATCAACAAGATCACCGATTGGGAGCGAAATAATGTGATGAACTATGCGTTTAATCACGGTTACCGCAACAGAGAGAGCGACAGCGATTCCACGAACTCCACGCCAGAAAAGCAATTCCAGCATAGCCTAGACGATGAAATACCGGTCGAGCAGACGATACTTAGAAAGATCCATTTGGCGCCCACACGCTTGAAATTTCCACTGGAAGCAAAAAACGGGTTACATAGAATCGCCGAGGCTTCCAACCGTGCTTTCCCCGTTTCAATGAATTCCACTGAATTGGATTTTTCTCCTATCGTCGGGAACAAGAAAGATGACGACGTTTCCATGCATTCATCTTCGACATTTATAGACAAGTGCAAGATGAAGAATGTGGTATTCGAATCTACACCATATTTAAACAAGACTGTTTCGCAAGCACACTTAGTATCTAATCGCTGTCTATTTTCGCGTGATCGAACTGGTAAGTATCTCCATCTTAATTAATCTTATTAGATAGCCGATCTCGATCAAGCTAGGATATGAAGACTGTGTAATATATATCATACTTATTAATGCATATCACACAATTTAATGATACGGCAAAAAAAATTTACCGCGCGTATCGAAATGTGATAATATGATTCTCTCAATCACCTTCGACTTCTCACATCCGTCTCAGAAGAAGATGTTGTGGAAATTTCTCTCGAGCTATCTTATTAAATCATTGATTTCATTTTCTCCCACAGATTCAGCGAAGATCATGGATTCAAAGGATCCCCACTCCTTGACGTCCGTGCAAAGAGTCGACGGCGAGAGTCAGTCGCGAATCGAACAGTCAGTCGATAGCCAAATGTCGAATCGCGAGGATAGTTTAGCCGTTTCAGGCAACGGCGAGTGTAAACCGATGACGGGGTCCAGTGATCGATGCAGCATCGCTGAAGAAGTCGTGAATGAGGTCGACGAAATCGTCAATGTCGCGCCGTCCGCATCGTTGACCGATTCGGGTTCGATAAAAGTAGTGCCGTGCAAGAATGCGGTGCAAAGTGATGAAAAAGCGCGCGAAAGAAACTTGTTGGAAATGAAACGAGAAATACCACAGGTTGGTAGACCGAGAAGATTTAGATATAAATTTAGAAGTAGCTTTCCTTGTCTGGAACATCCCGCACGTGGAACGAAGAAAAGATAAGGACCTATTTGATCCGCGACGCTGTTGGATTTGATTAAATTGGGTGGAATAGCCTGCTCGACGCGTGTAACTTGAGCACTGACAGTCGCTCAATCATGAAAACAATTAAATTGCGCTTCAACAGAAAACGCGGCCTCAACAGGCAGGCATTTTGATCACGGTCAGCCGAGCAATTGAGATTGGCAATTATTACTGCTTCACGGGAACGATCAGCGATAAATCTGCGGTCAATTGGCACTAATTACTCATAAAAAATGTCGCAATTATCTGACACGCGGTCACCGTGTCTATCGCTAGAGCGCTATCGCTAGCTCATGTTAATTCAGCAATTAGTACACGCGAGTCTCAATATTTGCAATAGAGGGTTTAAGTGACCTTGACGCTTTGTTATTTATTATTCTGAAAGAGACATCTTAATCGCACTTCCACGTGCATAAAATAAAAAGATTTCCGTGGAAACGGATTTGCAGCGAGATTTTCTTGAAAAACTGGTTATACGATTCTTTTTTAATTCTTGATGTAATATTTGTCTACTTTATTGAACATTTTATGTGATTATATATTGTACCGATTGAATACATGAACAGGTTTACAATAATTTGAGTAATTTCTAAAGGCGGACATCTGATGTCCGTGAAATACGTTATATATAAAAGTAATTATTTTTTTTATAGTATATTTTCATTCTTTTTAGTTTGAAAAGATTGAGGTAACTTATCGCTTCGCGATAATTTACTCGTTTGAAAATTATATCTTTCTTTTTTCCTTTATGCCCACATTTACATGTGAATAGTAAGTAAACATGTAACGTATCTCGTTTAACGCGTTGTCTAAAATAGCCACAAGACAGTCGCACATATTTTAAAGCCACGCGATTTCTTTCAGCTTGTTCTGAGCACGGAACGCTAATTAATTTGTTATCTACTAGACGCAGCGTCTTCCCTATCGTAATTTATTAACTCTCGGCTAATACCTCGCCATCGCAAATATATGATCAAGTTGATTATGTTTATTGCGAAAACATTTCGTGACAATGTTCCAATATAATTTATGTTTAATCGCGTTCATTTCTTTATTTATCTTTTATATTAATCGCCCTCACAAATAATATATACTTTGCGAATTTGAAAGTCTCTGTTCTTTTTTGCATTTTATTTACCATAGCAAGTCGCGGACATCTCTGTTATTTACTCGTTCAATTATATCGATTTTTACTGGCACAGTTGCACCGATCATTATAGATCTGCGGCGAAAAATCCAGACAACAAGGTCGATCGCGAGTTTTTACCTTATAAGTTGCTTTGTGATGATTTCCATTCGTTGTTTACGCCGGTCGACTAGAGTTTCATTACTTCTTCGCATTATCTGTGTTTTAATTGGTTATACTTATAGACTCTTCGTATTTTTATATTTTTTACTATAATTTCAAAGGAAGAAAATTACATGAACACACACATCAAATGTTTTTCCGCGATAAGAATCCATTAGCTCATTTAGCTATCTTACGCAAATTTTATGTAACGTTAAATATTTATTCCTTTATATACACCAAGAAGTTCAATAAAGAATTGCTGATTTCTCCCCACCCCCCTCCCCCGAAGTGACTTTGCAATAATCCTATCATATTATAGTTAATATAAATGCTATTATATAGTAGAGAACTGGTATGCATTATTTATAGGTAATTTATTAATTAATGATGGCATTGCATCTTTTTTTTACAGATCGTCTGACACAAAATTCCACCGGAATACTGCGAAGTTATAAATATTACATTGAAGTGCGATAGCATCACAACGCACGTGCCCCTTCTACATCCGGCGGTCTATCTCGTTTGATATGAGAAATAATATTTGCCTTAAGTTTGCCACGTAAACTTTCGACAGATATTAGTGGAAAAGCGAGAAGAGAAAAGGCCGCCGAAATTCTCACTATATCCTCTCCACTCGTCGCGTTTATAGGCAGTAATTAATCATCAGAGTAAAAAAGTTCATAATAATCTCTTTTAACAGAGTTCTATCGAGTCACTTGTCTCTTCTTTTCGAGCCTGCTATTATTTATCCTACCTTTCAATTACAAGCTTCATTTATGCTGGAAATTATGCACGCGATTCTCTTGCATTTTTATTCTTTTCCCGATAATATTTATCCAAACGTGATGCGATAACGCTTGCATACGGACCGAAGGTCAAATTACTACTGGAAGTACATCTGTGCCAAGTTAACTGTTTTTATCGCTTCGAACTTCCCTATTCTTGCATATGTATGCACTAATAATTAGCGGGGATCAACAAAATTTGATGCAGTATGCAATTCTCTTCCGTTATTCTTGAAAGTCAGACACTGAAAGATAATTTACAGCGGACGTCCGCTAATTTTACGAGAGGCTTAGTTATTTTACATTCGAATGCATTTATCGAATTTTTATTGCTCTTTTATTGTTTATTTCGAAATATTACTTTGTTATTACAGTTGGCTTTAAATATGAAAAGATCATATTCGGAGGGCGAAAACCTCAGCCGATTGGAGTGCCGTTGCAAAAAAAATGTATCTTTGATTCCGGAAAGTAATCAACGAGTAGAAGTCTTCCCAAGTCTCACGGATATTCGTCTGCAGGAATCTGGGCCAGTCTGCATAAATCTAACCAATTTATCGGACATTGAATTAGCGATCAGGTGAGTAGTGAACTTGATATAATTTAATTAATCGTACAAATATAATTTAATTGATCGTACAATTTAATTAATTGTTGAACAATTTTTATTTTCAGGGAGAATTCAAATGAGTTCGAACTGCAGGTAAATAAGCACATTCTAAGTATAAGAATTGTATAAGATATTTTGACGGATAGTTACATGACATTACTTCTATTGTAGAAGAAGTACATAGCGTTCTCGTTATGCCTCTGCACAGAAAGATTGACTTTACCGCGAAGAACAGCGTTGTCTCTTCGACAACGCGATCAATCCGAGAAAAACCTCTCCAACGAAGTGCGGAAGATGCAGCGGGACATTCAGGCAAGCGAATACGAAAATATCTTGTTGCATATTAAGCAATCGTGTAGAACTTTCAGCTAAATCGTTGAAACGTGTTTAATTTGATCGCGAAGCGTTTGCCAGTTAGCTAGTAGTCTTTCTCCATGGTTCGTTGAAGGGATTGAATTTTGCGTAACGTCAGGAACTCGCGCCACTATGCACGGATAGGGAATCCGTGGAGCGGGTGGAACGGGTCAGGCATCAATTGGACATGATCGTGCGATGTGCGCACAGAGTGTCTTGCGCGGCCGAGACTCTAGGCGCCGTGCAGCAGGAGCGTAGGGTATCCCGAGCTGTTTTGCTGGCCGACAAATACCTCCAAGTGCTGCATTCCCGGTGCGAGAAACTGATCACCAATGTCGCCGAGACCAAGTGAGGATCAGACTTATCACCTTTCCCTATTCGCCTTGCTCCGTCGTTCAATTTGTATTTTGAGTTTTGACATTACTTTCAAAATATGATATTCACGTCTTCGATCTTATCATGATTAAAACCTTAAAGGTTTACTTTCTTATAGAAATCAGTCGATAATCGGAATAAATATTCTTAGTGAAAGATTTGTTAGTATTTGATGTGAAATTCTCTCCCTTTATTTTTGAAACGATGAGATAGTGCACGCTGTTCGTTTCCAGACAGATCCTGGTAGACAACAACATAGTAATAGAGGAGAACGCCAGCGAGCTCAACGATGAACTGCCTCGCATTAGATACAGGAGCGGTACACCCGCCAATAATCGTATGATGGTTCGAAAATATTGAAAAATTCATATTCATCGCTTTCTTTCGCCAGCTTTTCATCACGTGTTAGATATCGTATCTCGTTTCGCACTTTCCATCGCTTCGTTGTTGTGCACTCGCACGTTTGCACAATTTCGCAGGAATTTTTTTATGCACTTACAGCTTGCACTCTCATTTTTTGTCTTAATTCCGTTCTGCCGGTTAAGATAATCGGTATATTTTTTTTTGTCCATTTTTCTTTCTAGATGGCTAGGAGAAGAGCCAGCGTAGCCACAATGTCTCGGCCGATGGGCAGCATACAGGATGTGACAAAGGCAATTTGTCTTGTTTTACTGTTTTAGCTTCAAATTTTTACTTTTACAGCCTGGTATTTCAACAGGGTTATCCTCTTATGTTTCTGCACTACTAACACTGACATGCATGATTGCCTATTTACTTTTTTTTTTATTCTTTTTATACATTCGTCTACATTTTTTATTTTTTGCTCCATACAGGACATTATGAGGCAGCGAAATTCCGTTTCCGGACGCATGACTCTCAGGAGACCATCGTTCAGCTCCGAATCCCCAAAATGGGAAATCGAAAAACTACATCGTGCCGAGTTAGTAATATTATTATTGATTTAGATTTAAATTTCTTAAGTTAATGCTTAAAACATTTATTAAATATCTTAAAGTAATTATTAAATATTTAAAAAATATACAATATATGTTACACTACATTGAATTTTTCAAAAATATTTTTGAACAGAAGTTCCAATGGCATCAGTGAATTACGAGGTATTTTCGAGCAGGCTGAATCTCGTCGTAGCTCGAGAGAGGAAAATAACAACATGCTACGATTGAATCATTCTAATGGCCAAAGTACAGTAAATTGTGCGATAATTGATAATGAGGTTTGGACGAACGTAAAGGAGGAAGTCTCTTCCGAAGTTTCTGACAACGAAAGTATTAATTCTGAGAGTAGATCGAGGTAATTGATTTTTTCATTCAATTTCTTTTTATCGCTTTATCTAAAATTGTTGCCTCTTAATGTAATTTCTTTTTTAGCGCAAAATCGTCACAATCTTTGTTATTAAGACGAGAAAGAAGAGTATTATCAATACGGCATATAGTGCTGTTGAGTATTCTAATTTTCTTCTTCGTGTTTTATATGATTCATGCAATGTCATTAAACGTTTGCCAAGAACCGTTAAACAAACGGTTGATCGGATACGTTTTCGACAAATGCGGTCAGATAAGGAACGCGGCGCCTCATCCAATGTGATTTTCTTGCGTTCTGATTAGCTGTATCAGTAAAATAAGTAGCAAGACTAAGTGTACATTGTAACATATGTCAATTATGGAAAGGCTGAATAAATTAATAGTTGCAGAGTTCGTTTCGCTTAGTGAGGTCATGCTTTGGCCGCGAGCTGTGATTAAGGTTTTCGGTTCCTCATTGCAACTGTATTTGTATCATGGCTTCAGAAATGACAAATCGATAAATACTTCTACACTTTATGCGAAATAAATCGATTTTTTCGACTATTGTGTTTGACAAAAGATAAAATCCGCAATATTGTAAATGTATTAATAAATAACTGTAAATCTAGTCAAAATTTTTATTCGCTCTGAAACCGATGAACACATCGATATTGAATAATACATTCATTTATTAATGCAAGAAAATTGAAATGATAAGAATGTTTAACATTTTAATTAATTTATATTATAAAACTCGCATACGAAAAATTAATTTATCTCGACATAAAATAGGAAGGGTTCATGATCCTTGCTTCTGACATCCGTAATTCAACGTGATTGCAATGAGAGATCAAAAACTTAAAAAAAAATAGAAACCGTTTATTTACATGCCATCGAATTATATTAAAAAATAATATGATAGTGTCTGTATTTTTTTGTATTTATTGGAAAATTTTAATGAGATATTTGAGATTTGTTTTAAACGTTGAAAAATATTCAAGGATATTGCGTTTATTTTGTTAACAGATTATTTTTAAAAAAATAAGATAAAGTTTGTGTATTAAATGTTTTGAAATATTTAGAAAAGTATTGTTAATAAAGAAGAATTAAACAAATAATTTGATTATACATCTTGACGTGTTTTAATTTTTTGTTGGCACATAATATTATCTTCCTCTCTCTATCATTGACAAGACTGATTATGTAAAAATTAACTTTCAGATTATGAAAAACGGTAGGAGACAAGAGAATAGTGTTAACAAAATACAAAATAAATCGATTTATTATTTTTTACCCATATTCTTTACAACAGAAGAAATATTAAAAACAATCTTATGCAGAAGGTTACGTAATTGTTAAACTTTGAATAACTTGCATTACAATATTAATTTTATTTTTATCATCCTGATATTTCGTATATAGATGTATGTGTATTATATATGTATATTATATTTATAACTTGATTATCAATTTTTATTTATGTAATTTAATTTTTTTGTTTATGTCAGGTTTAATTATTGATGCAATAATTGTAGAAAAAAACGTATATATACATTATTGCTTTTTACTTTCATCGCTGCAGATTATTACTTCGCTTTTATTGTTTTTATAATTCATATTATATATTTTAAAAACGTAGTTACCATTAATCGATAATACATGTGTGAGATGAAATTACCAGCATCTGGAGATTTATCGACTGTATTTTTTTGCATACATTATACGTATAACAAGAGACAGAGAATGGACTGCGTGATCCGTATCTAAGGCCCAGTTCCACAACTCACAGTTAACTCTTAACCGAGATTCAATTTGTTTCTCACGTCTTTCCAATTCTAGAATTGGAAAAAGACAATGAATAAGTTGAACCTCGGTTAAGAGTTAACCGTGAGTTGTGGAACAGGGCCTAAGTAGTGTATCAAATGTGGTCGACAATAATGAGAGAGAGGGACCGTGGGAGACGGCCAATCTCCCTCTCATTCTCTCTCCCATTACACCATTGAATGGAAAGAGATAGAAATGGCCGTCTGCCACGGTCCCTCTCTCTCATCCCTATCGACCATTTTGACAAGGATCGCGCAGTCCTTGATCTGTGGCGCAGTCCATTTTCTATGCCTATTTGCGTATAACAAATTTGCATTTTTTTGGCCTTGTTGATTACTGCAATTTTCAATTAATCATGAAATAATTAACTGTATCATCCCACGCGAACATTTTTATCCGTCGAAGCTTATCACGTTTGTTTTTTATCCGATATTGCAGAGATGAAGTATTTATTTTCTAATCTAACCCAGATATGACTCTAATAATCAGATCAGCTGCTTTGCGTAACATGGCTGTATCCTTGAATGACCATCGCAGCTGTGATAACAACGTAATTAAGTGATCGAGTTATCTACGATAGCGTTACGAAAACTGTCGCGAAAGCATCGACAGTGAATCTTGAAAAGTTGCCAAGTGATATTTTATTCACAGACGTTATGAAAATTTTACGGTGTTAGACTCCAGAAAGAAATTTTTGTTTGTTTGTTGTATTCTATACAATAAAATAACAAAAGAAAATTATTTGTTAATATATATTTTATAAATTTTTTTTTGTATATATTTATCTTATATATATCTATCTTTAATTAAAATTACATAATATATTAACAATATATTATGATATATTTAATTTCTAATAAACTATGAAATTTAATAATTGTAACTGTAAAGTGTACAACTGTAAAAGTTTTTAAATTGTCTTGAATGTAATTATGAAATTGAATAGCAATATATATGTATATAATATTTATTTTTGTTTCAGTGATATAAGCATTTATAGAAGATATAGCACAATGTTTCGACAAGTTTTTTTTGGTCCATTGATTCAAACAAATGATAAAGAAGAATTAATTATTAAGGAGAGCGTGGCTATATTTGTTGATAATGGCAAAGTATTGAATTATTTAATTTTACATACACATTTGTGTACAGTTTATTTAAAATAAAAAATATAATTTTACCTATGCAATATTTAGATTACTTGGATTTTGGAGAATCCAAAGGATCACGAGAAAGAGTTTCAGATCGAATGGAGAATTTGGGATGGAATTAAAGTTTTATCGCGTGGTCAGTTTATGATGCCTGGATTTATCGATGCCCATACTCATGCAGTACAGTTTCCAAATCTTGGACTGGGTTACAACAAGGGTCTTTTGGATTGGCTGGAAACTTATACCTTTCCGCTGGAGAAAAAGTATAGTGATACAGATTTTGCAGAGCGAGTGTTTGAAGCAGTTGTGGTGTGTAAAACAATTCTAATCAAGATCACACCATAAAATGTATAATTATTTCAGATATTCTTGTATCTTTTCATTATGTCTAATATATATGTCATTGCAGAAACGAACCATCAAAATGGGCACAACAACGGCATGTTATTTTGCATCTTTATATGTCGATGCATGTGCAATTCTTGCAAAAAAAACTGCTGAGTTGGGTCAACGAGCTTTCATCGGAAAAGTGAACATGAACATTCCGCGTGACGATGGATATTGCGAAAGTACCTTGACGTCAGTTGTGGACACCATAGATTTTATAAAGTCTCTTGAGATAATAGGAGTAAATACAAACTTGTATTTTATTGCCAACTCTTCAATTATAGATAGACAATCTTATGTCATAATTAATCACAGAAAAATATTGCATTGCTCCAAACTTGTTGCAGAATCCACTTGTAAAGCCGATCATCACACCAAGATTCGCACTAAGCTGCGATATGGAATTAATGCAAAAGCTGGCAGAGATCGCTAAGACGAAAGATGTACATGTACAGGTATTTTAATTTATTGAACTTGTTTAATATTATGTCAACAATGTACAGCTATTATTATAAATACAAAGTGTTCCTCATTGTCCGTAGAGTCATGTCTCTGAAAATAAGGACGAGATAATGGCAGTGAAACAAGCTTTTCCACACCTGCCTTCGTATACGGCTGTTTATGATGCTGCTGGTCTCCTTACCAATAAGGTATACTTCATTTTCTTTATTTATTAAAAAGTAAATTGAAACAATTGAGAGTCATATATAACGTACATCTGGTTCTTTTTTACAGACAGTATTAGCGCACGGAGTCTATCTTGAAGACAGCGAACTTGCTATTCTTAAAGAACGAGGAACAGCTGTAATTCATTGCCCCTCTTCAAATACAAATTTGAAAAGCGGGCTTTGCGATGTACAAAGATTAAAGGCTAACGGTATCAAAATCGGACTTGGAACAGGTGTTGCAAGAGTCTCTTTGTAGAAGTTTTACAATTTGAATATTTAACTTAAAATCTAAATTTTGAATTTCAATTAATATATATGATATAATATATTCATTATATTAAAAATGAATATGTTTTCTTAGATGTTTCAGGTGCAGCTAGTTACAGTATGCTGAATGAGATGAGATCAGTTTTACAAGTATCAAATTGTTTATCTTTAACGAGAGATAATTATACACCGCTTAGTTACAAAGATGTATTCCATATGGCAACATTAGGAGGTGCTAAAGGTAAAGTTGGTCATTGTATATTAGGAATGTTCTTTATATCTATATACATAAAACTCTTTACAATTGTATTAACATATTGATTGTGTTTAGCACTCGCAATTGATGACAAAGTCGGTAATTTGATGATGGGCAAAGAATTCGATGCTCTCATCGTTGACATGAACGCAGAAGGCAGTTTATTGGATAATTTTAAAGAATATACACTCGAAGAGAATTTACAGAGATTTATATATGCCGGTGATGAACGTAATATAATATCAGTATATGTAAAGGGTAAACAAGTGAAATAAGAAATTTTAATTTTTTTATTTTTACAATATTTTATAAGTTAATAAATAAAAAATTATATATTCTCTATTTATATATTCTCTATATATTTTCGTACATTATTTCTGTATTGTTTATACAGTGTAACAAATTTATAAATCGTTACAATGAATAAATGTCTGAAAAAAAATCTGTGTTTTTTTTACTTCTCTTCCAGAAACATAATTTTTTACTTTGAAATTATATTTTCATTTGCATACTTTGAAATAATAGAATATTTCTTTAAATATTTTTTACCGAATATTAAATATATTTTATTTTGTTTTAAATATTATTTTACGATTATCACTTAGTTAATAATATGATAAATTTTTGTTTTGTATATCTAAATGTCGAACCCGTTACTAGATAAGAACGCGCCATGTTTTAAATATCGGATATTACGTAATGTAGGAGGCGCCATCTCGAAGGCATACTAATTTCTTGTTTCCACCTCGTGTTTCCGGTTCTTCTGTGATTTTCGAGGAAAGGGAAAGAAGTAACGTGAGTATATTTCAGCAAGTCCTCAATTTTTCTATCATTTTTGCATATTTTTTGTTCATCTGTATGAGGCATTAAAATTATGAATATTCTTATATGAATACTTTCATCGCATTTCCTAATATTTCATCAAATGTCGTATATCGGCGAGGTCGGCATCGCCCGTTTAGGGTTACCCAGGCTTGCCATTGCAAATTTGAATATTAAAAATGTGTGCATAGTAATTATCAACTTTTAATAAGATTGAAATCTAGGATATATTATAGATGACATTTCTGATCAAATTTATCATGAATTGATTACAGAATGGCGGACGCTGCTCCAGCCGCACGCGGTGGCTTTCGTGGAGGTTTTGGTTCTCGCGGAGCAGGAGGTGATCGCGGAGGCCTGAGAGGTCGAGGTAGAGGTAGAGGCAGAGGACGCGGCCGTGGTCGTGGCAAGGAGGATAGTAAAGAATGGGTCCCTGTTACCAAGCTGGGTCGTCTAGTCAGAGATGGCAAAATTCAGTCTCTCGAGCACATCTACTTGTTCTCCTTACCCATCAAGGAATACGAAATCATCGATAAATTCCTTGGACCAGATCTAAAGGACGAGGTTCTAAAAATCATGCCAGTACAGAAACAGACACGTGCTGGTCAACGTACGCGTTTTAAGGTAAACTTCCTTTTCTTTCTTTCAAGGTCTAGTTCTATCAATGTAAAATAAATTTTAATCTCGACTTGACTTACTGTTTATTTTTGTCTAATTCTAAGAATTAGAAAAAGATAGAGTAAATTGAACTAATTAGAAAAGTAGCTAGAATATAAAACTTTAGAGAGACAAGAATATTTAAAATGTAACATTTTATAGGCTTTTGTTGCCATCGGAGACAGCAATGGACATATTGGACTGGGAGTAAAATGCTCCAAGGAAGTAGCCACTGCAATTCGCGGTGCTATTATTTTGGCTAAATTGTCCGTTGTACCAGTACGACGTGGTTACTGGGGTAACAAGATCGGCAAGCCGCACACGGTGCCATGCAAGGTAACTGGCAAGTGTGGTTCCGTACAGGTGCGTCTAATACCTGCACCCAGAGGTACTGGTATTGTATCCGCCCCAGTTCCCAAAAAGCTTCTTCAGATGGCTGGTATCGAGGACTGCTATACCTCAGCTAGAGGATCAACCTGCACACTCGGTAACTTTGCCAAGGCCACTTACGCTGCAATCGCCAAGACTTACGCGTATCTGACGCCTGACTTGTGGAAGGAGCAAGCTCTGGCTAAGGCACCTTATCAAGAATTCGCTGACTATCTGTCCAAGACTCACAAAGGAGGCGCGAGAGCAGCCGAAGTTGTCTGAATAAACATCTAGCCTCTGTGAAAGCGCTTTGAAAAATTGTAAAACAATTCTTTTTTTTCTCCTTCCAATCTCTTGCCTCTTAGGAACCTAACACTTCCTATTCTCCTTCATTTCGTTGAGCAAAATAGATAGAAACTAATAGACAATAAGTACTGGAATTACAATCAATTGTGCATGTATCATCACAGAACATGTTGATACATGTACATTATATTAACACTAAAACAATCAATGGTGCCATTATAGCTCTATTAATAGTTTTAATTTTTTGTTATAACATACAATACAGAATATTAAGAATATGAAAATATAATGCAAATAGTATCAAAATAACTTTTCTTACTGAAAACAAAAATAGGAAATTACCAAATTGCTATCTTTGATAATTTTAGCGAAATTTCATCAATTATTTTAGTGTAGCTATTGAGTATATTATATATATATATATATATATATACAGGGTGTCCGAAAAGTGTGGAAACGGTCGAATATCTCGAGAAAGGAATCTAAAAAAGATGACAGTGTTACGTAGTATCCACAGACTCTTCTTTCGTAACTTTATGTTTTTCGTAGGCATTATTAAATGTCTCGATCGTGTGATCGCACATTCTTTCAACATCCTGGAGGCCTCGTTTCAATACTTGGATCACATTTTCACCGGTTGTTTGGATGTTCAAGTGCACCCTCTTCTCTGCAGGATGCGGCACGGTGTGGCCACATATTTTCACGCCAGGACTGCAGGAGAGATTGGAAGAATAAAAGTACAATATTCCACGATGAAACTACATTCATAAATTTTTTAAATAATACGTACTATTCATTTATCACAGAAGCGAGCGCATTACCCAAGGTATGTCCCTCATCGTCGAAGACAAAAGTCCCGTATGTTTCCCCGTGATTCCCCGGTAACTGCGTTCATAATAAACAATTGAATAATTTTGTGTTTAGCTTTCCCACCATCAATTAATATTATTATCATATTACCCTCGAGAGACGTTTCGCCATCGCGATCGTGTCTGTTTATATATGCCGTTTGAACCACGCTTTCAATACCTTAACCTAAGCAGACTAGTGCAAATTGATAACTCGCACGAGTTCGACAACACTAATTCAAATAGGTTATATTCTCGTAAACATAACTGTGATTTCTTCGAAAGTACAGCTCTCGCACGTGCGTATTGTCTGTCTCTCACGAGTGCTTGTAACAGCTGATAATTTTCGCACCCCAGTTTCTTCTGTCATTTGACGCACTTTTATTTTAATCGTCTGATCTAAACTTAACCTAAATTTGTAGCGATCCTGTGATTTCTCGGTACGTTTCGTCATCCCGATGAGTCTAAGACGATGGATCTGCGATGTTATTGTTCAACGGAATGTGCGATTCCAAGGCGCCGTCGTCGGTCGTTTCCTCGCCACGGAGGCGAAGAACGAAGACATTGACATAACTACCGCTGACGAGCAGCCAATATACTCGGACGAACCCCAGTACCAGGAGAAGCTCACCAAGCAGCGAAACAAGTCCCGGCTGAGTCCGCGGGACAGGAATGTACTTATGGGCAAGCCTCCCTACGAGCAGCCTATCGAGTGGTATCACAATACAGTAAGATACAAGAAACGCATGCTAGGTAGATATGGATTCGAAGGCAACGAGGAGCCAGTCGGGTTTGCATGGCCCACACCAGAAGAGGTCAAGATCTTGCAGGAGTATGAGAGAGTCGCCTTTCCAATATCCCTTCAAGAGAGATGGAAGGAGTTGGAGGAGAAAAAACGGATAAAGGCTGAGAAGATTAAAGCAAGGTATGTCTTTATCAGTTTTATCAATGATGTTCAACATAAAAAGAAGCTTTGCAATTGTTGTAAAATTTTTTAATATGGTTAATCTTGCCCTTAGTTCCTTATTGTCTAAATGTATAAATTAATTATATTAAAGAATTTTACAACAGTTGTAAAGATGCTTTCTCTGCTGAATGCAGTTACTATCTGTAAGTTTACAATTTTGGAACAGCATATTAATATATGTGTTTGCAGGGAAGATAAAATAGCCGAAAAATTATCGAAGGTGGACCAATGGATAGTCGAGTTGAACGCAAGAGTCGCTAAGAAGGAAGCCGAAATGGAGGCTGCTAGGTTGCGTAAGGAGCGCATGGTGGAAGAGATCAGGCAACACTTTGGCTTCAGGATCTCGCCTCATGATGAGAGATTTAAGACGATGCTGGAACAAAAAGAGAAGGAGGAAAGAAAGAAGAAAAAGGAAGCTAAGAAGAAGGCAAAGGAGGAAAAATTAAAGAGCATGATCCAAAAAATGAATCAAGAACAAGAAACCGATTCAACGAAACCTGTAGAATAGTTACGTTTTCTTTCGCAAAGTATAAAACGTTCTAATTGTATAGCTAATAAATTTATAATTCATTAGAGTTCTCTTTTAGATGCCTATTTCGAGGTTGAACGTACAGCCAATACGATTAAAGCACGTAACATTTTTCTTTACATTTTATTTAAGCAATCAGCGTTCTCATATCTCAACGCTAGACATCGCGAAGTGAACTTAGCTTTGATCAAAAGATATCCAAATGCCTTTCTCTGCTTTACATTATTAGAAGTTTATCTTTATAGTAGAAACTTTCCAACGGGCACTTTGCGCTTATTCTGGCGAGAGTATAAAATCTCAGGGACAATGTACACATACGTAATAATAAATATCATACTTTTTTTTACTAATACAAAAACATTACACACTGTTTCGCAAAAGACTAGAAGAAATTTTAATGCATAGTTGATAAATAATACTCCTCTTTAAGACACTTAACCAGGCACACATTGGACGATATGTAATTACGTTGTTTATTTTCTGATCTCACTCCGGCCACTCTAAAGTCTTTCGGTGATTATCGCGATTATCAAACCCTCGAACTACGTTGCATTTGAGAGACAAGATTTCCTCGTATTTGTACCGTGCTTGACTCGTTATCCATTCATTAAGCATATCAATTAACTGGTTCAGCTGATTCAATTAAGTTTCTAGTTAATCTAGCAGCCACGTCGAATAAAATTGTCGAACATTCCGCGTCATTGTGAAAAATTTCTCGAGTAAGATCAGCTTTTCATCATCGTACAGTCCTCGTTGATCTGATCGCTATTGACAGGCGATTTTCTCTGCGAGTTTTCCCGTTCCGAGACGTTTTTCTCGGTTTCGGCAACGTCGCGAACCAACTGGTTATCATACGACCGCGCGTTCTGTATCTGAAGTTCGTCAATCACAATAAGATGTACTTTGTTGCCCTCTGTGTGTCAGGCGGATTGCAGCTGCGACGGTGACGTCAATTCATAAAATTGAAAGCTGAGCTCCTCGCCGAAGAGATTTTCCGATCCTATAATCTCGGGATCGACCACATTTAATCCCAGGGTAGTCGGATCCGTGACTAGATATCCCTCGCTTACGAGTCCGCATTCCTCGGCGACGACCTCCTTGGATACCGGATTCAGAAAATCTGCAATAAATTTCACAATTCGTCAAATTTTGTTTTGTCAATGCCGAGTCGATCTCTTCCTGAAAGAAACATTGATTACAATATCCTCACCACTTTCCTTGAAGGAGCATTGGAGCGAATCCGTTTGTTGCTCCGTCGTCTGTTCGTTCTGTTGATCTACCTCGGAATCGTTCACCATGGGAACTAGATACTGCACTTCCACTTGGCGTTTTATTCCGTTGAGTATTTGCTCGGCGGAATGCTCGAGGGTCACGGAATTCAGTATATCGTCCGCATCCTCCTCGGAATTCGGCTGCGTGATGCTCGCCGTCGCAGCCTCCACCTCGTCCATGATTTGGCTGTAATATTAAGACGCATGTTCAGTAATGTGAAGAAAGTTTTACAAAATTTTACGAGGAATAGACGTTTACCTGATGATCTTGTTACTCCGGGATTCTTCAGACTCATTTTGTGCTACTTGTGTTTGTGTAGTATTTGTCAGACTAGTAACTGGCAATGGACGAGGTCTGCAATCGCCACGATTCGCGATCGCCCAAAGGTGACCCGCTCCATGAGTCGCCTTCGATCCTTTCCTGAAGTGCGGATTTATCGAGAGATTGTGCCGGACGGAGTTCTTCCAGCGATCATCATTGCTTTTATAGTAAGGAAAATGCTCACTGAAAACGACAAAAAGCATCTTTTCGATTTTAATTATACAAATTAAATACGATTCATATTTTTATTCAAAATAAAAGTTTTTTTTTAATAAAGTGCTCGCAGGAGCTACTATAATCATTTTACGTAGGCAAATCGACGGGAACATGATTAAGGATAATGCACATAAAAACGCACGGCGGTAATTTGCGTCCCTACGAAACTAATTTCCTTCACCTGCTTGCAGCGATGTCACGGTGCGTTACGCACCCCCTCTTTGCGATTAATTTCACGAGTTTCGGTGGAGAACGAGAAACATTTAAGCCAAGGGTGCATTTGAAATGCTAAATGGTGCATTTACTCGCTCCGCTGATCACGATGATCGCAATGAATGTTGTCACTTACACCAACAGTTTAACGAATCTGTTTCTAAAAGCCGGTTGTTCCATCTTTGAATAAACTATGTAGTAATTTATCTACTGGATAAATGAAAGAGTGAAAAAGCATAAGAGTATAAGAGAATAAGGCAGTGAGCTGAAGTTTACCAAAAGATGAAACAACCCAACCCTAAGTCATATTTGCGTATCGGTGTGATAAAAATAATATTCTTAAAAAACATATCCACACTAACTATGATTTCAAGATGCAATACTATTGTAAAATATTCTTTAATATGATTGATTTTATCCTCAAAACTCTAAATGTATAAATCATGTTATAATCGCGTTAATTATATACTAAAAAAAAATAATGTATCAACAGCATTATCTTAATTGAAAATAATTTTGTTAATTATAATAAATAACACCATTAATGAAACAAATACTTATGCTCTTATTTTAATAAAATTTCATTTATTCAGGGATGACACAGAAAATAAATTTTAAAATTCTCTGACTTTTCCAGGTTTTCCAGTTGAAAATGGAAAACTTTCCAATGTAAAATATGTAAATTTTAACACATTTAAAGAATTGTAGGAAATCTAGCCTATATTATTAAAAACAACGCAAAAAAGGCTTAGTAGCATACTAAAATTTTGGGTGCAAATTCGACTCAATAAAAAATAAATTAATATTGGAAAAAAGAATGCAGTTATGAAAAAGGGTGATCAAATAAAAATACTGAATAAAATATAAATTTTAATTATTTTATTAAAATTGTTTAAAGTGTGCAAGAGTTTGAACGTATTTCACTATAAACGTCTCTCTCTCTCAGATATAATATTAGAAAATAATTATTATCTGGAATAGGAGTAATTTAAGGAAATTGTGAGCAAATTTAAAAATTCCAGACTTTTTTACATTTTCCCCTGACATTTCCCGGTTTTCCATGACCAATTTCAATTTCCCTGACTTTTCCCGGTTTTCCAGATTCTGTGGCAAATCCTGTTTATTTCATTAATACTGTTGTTAAATCAATAAGATTATTTTTAATTAAAATAATGCTGTTAAAATATTTTTTTTTTAGTGTATTAAACAATTTTATAATAGTTGCAAAGTTGCTTTTTCAGCCATTGATAATTTTGGATAAGGCCAAAAAAAAACGTGAAAATAAGATTGATTTTTAATATTGTACATGTATATTTATAGACTCTATTTGTGCATATTTATAGTCTGCCTCTTTGCAGAGTAACCGGAGATATTTCTTTTGACTCGTTTGTTTGAGCGGCGCTCTACGCGGCTGAACCTGAATGATCTATATATATATATATATATATATATATTTTCCAAGGAGCTCGAACAGCGATCGAACAGGTGAAGGCACAGGAGCAGTAAATTGTGCGCATTCGTGTTGAGGGCTGCAACGAAGGATAGTTGAAGGGTGAGGAGTTAGTGCCAGGTGGTGCCAAGCAATGGGGGCAGTGGTACCAATGGGTACCATCTAGAAGTAGCCCACCCCCGTCGACCCACCCCCAACCAGCGGGCTACGTTCGTATAAATTCGTAGAAAACCCCTTGCGCGTCTAATACGCAACTAAGAAAGACACTCCGTCCGTTTCGAATAAAACTTATAAATATTTTTCTCTCGTAGGATCAACTTATCAGTTTTAATCAATGGAATGTTTTATTTTAATTTGTGATTCAGTTTAAAATTAAGAATTAAAAAATAGGTATATCAAATATATATAAGAATAAATTGGAAGAAATATATTTTAATTAGGTATGTTTAATTAGATATTTGAAAGGCTATGAAGGAAAGATTGTAGAGAAAGTATACGAAGCTTATAGCATGCCGGTCATGGACAATAAATTTGGCAAGGCATTGCAATATATAAACAAATCAAAGTTTTGACTAAATAGTAATAAATTTTCTGCCAACTTACGAGATCCACTGATAAATCGCGGAAACAGTGAGCTCGCCTCTTTCCTGTAGAGCGTGTTCTATCAATTCTGTATAGGTAAAGGGTGGCTTCTTTGGCCCATTGGATCGCGCGGCCGAGAAATTTCGGCTGTCGTTTCCGTTGACGGGATAAGTCGCCTGGTTCACGTCCTGTCGATACGTCGACGAATTTTCGTGACTGCCATATCCTCTCTTGATGTCGTTGGCGTAATTGGAGCCATACGACCTTCCGTTCGGTTTATTCTTATTGCCTGAAAATGCGCAATTAGCCGCGGTTCTATTAACTGAGATATATTAACGGAATATACTCATTTTTTAAAATTCGTAATTTAATTAAATAATGAAATTTTTGAAGACTATTCCTAGCGAAAAAGTTTCTCAAAATTTCTGCACGAATAAAGAGCGCTTTAAAAAAAAACTGAGGAAGTCTTATATCTTTTCTTAGAACTTTTTATATGTATATGTAAATTCTGAAATAGTTTGATTTTCAAAATTTTTCTATAATTTGTGAAAAATACCTTAAACTTTTTCAGATTTTATGAAATTATATCAGAAAAATTATAAAATGAATCATAGAATACTTCAGAATGCACACATATATGACGATTTCTAAAAAAGACGTATAGATTTTCTTAAAAAATTATAAAATTATTCAGAAATTCTGAAAAATTTGGAAACTTATATAAACATTCTAAAAAGAATTTTCATTAGGGATGACACCGTTTACTACCGTTTCGAAAATAGTCGCAAGCAGGAAGTTTTGCGATTCCTTTTATTGATCGATCTAAAGAGAATTTTTTTCTATTTAGCTTCAATTTTATTTAATTTAAATAAAGAGTTAATAAAGTTAGAACTAAATAAAGTTTTTAGTTCTAACACCAAAGCATATGATATCTCTTTATCTTCTTTCATCTCCCTATCTTTTTTATCTTTCTTTAACTTTAATATTCGTGAAAGCGTTGATTTGAATATTTATTTTGTACTGCACTTTTCTCACCACAATAATTGTTCTTCGTTGTCGTGGTGGGCCCCACAGTGCATCTATCATCGGCGGCTTCGATGAATGAGTCCAGTTTGAAATCCAACAACCATGACAGATTTCCATTCTCCTGATCCTCGAATTGCTGTTGCTGCTGCTGTTGCTGTTGCTGTTGCTGATTATTGCTTGTCGTTCCTTTATTTTGCTGCGTGTTCAGATTGGCAAGCGAGATTACGGGGGCGGCGACCGGTTCCCAATAATTCATCGATACTGCCGGCTGATAATGAAGCTCTTCAATGTAGGTTTCTGTAGGATGACGCTCAGCACATCCAGATGTGTTTGACAAGGATGAGGTTGATGAGACTGAAGACGACGACGAGGAAGACGAGGTCACGAGAATGTCCACATTCTGCTGTTGTTCCAGCTCTGACATGGTCGTCCAGGTGCAGTTTGTGCCATCCACCAGCAACACTTCTAAACGTGCTACCTGCGATTCCTCGACGACCTCCTGGGCGGACATCGGCGAGAAGAATGCCGCCGCATTGGCGATGATGTCGTTCGATGTAGCCACCAGTTCCACCGGCGTCTCCAATTCCTCGAGATAGTGCTTGCGACTTGTCTGGCGGACCTCATCGCAGAAGCTGTCAATGTCCAACTCATCGAAGACCTTTCGTTTGGAGCCGTCGACCTCCAGGTCATCAAAGATCTTCCGTTTGGCGGAGGCACAGCACTGACTCTCGGTGACCTCGCCAGCATTCCCTGACGATGGCCCGATCATCTTGTCGGCCTTCGAGCTGCTAGCAAGTGCAAGTCAGCGAATAGGCCTATCAAAAATAAGCAAAATAATAGATAAACAAAAGGAAGAAATTATTTATATAGAGTGGGGCGTTTTTGTTCATTTCTTTTGATTGTGTTTCTAAACAGAACAAGTTGATTATTTAAAGGTTGTGCCTTCAAAGTGCAATTATGATTGTATAATGTAATTATAAGCACATCACTGCAAAAAGATATTGTTTGTTATCATAAATTTTAAATCATATTATTTTGAAGTTGAAACTGATAGAATAGCCCCACCCTATCCTATAAACAAAAGGAAGAAGCAGAAATTTTAGCCTATAAAATCAAAAATAAAGAACTAAATTTCTAAGATAAAATATTGAAAATTGAGATTAAAAATCTAGCGTTTCAGAATTTAAATTTATAAAATATATAAATTCCCCCATTAATTTAAATCAAAGAATTCCCATTAATTTAAATAAACGACTCCATTTTTTTAAATCTACTTACTTTTCACAAAATAAAAAAATCAGCAAAGCTAGCTCGTGCGTTAAATAATTCTCCATTTGGAAGATAATTATTCTGATGTTTGTGTGCAATATTAGCTACAAGCTAAAAACAAGCGTGATGTATAATTATAAAGTATTTCTATTGGGCGCATCCTATATTGGTTATACAAAGCATATTTTGCGACACACGAATTCATTAAACATCGCCGTGTGAAAAACGAGAAAGTCTCATACCTTGCTCCCGCTGTGTTTATTCGTTTTTTTTATTCGCGCGAGGTGCCCTAAAATATTCCACGTTCTTCTATCTCAACCGAATTCGTCGTGAGATCATCGTCGAAGACTAGGAATGCGCGAAAAAACTTTCAGCTCCGTTTTTGTCGTTTCGACTTCAGATACGCTCCGTCATACCGCGATTCATGCGCGGCTTTCCGCCCCGCGTTCACCGTGCACGTCCAGCGCGGGACACGCTTCCGAAATGAACCGTCCGATTATTTTTTTTCTCCCCGTATCGTCGTGATCGAGCGCCCGCGGAGCGCGTCCGTCACAGCCGTGTGCGCGCCGCTCATTTGTCTCGAACGTCGGCTGTCCCGCGCCACGCGCGCCGCGCATGCGCACTTCCGACGATGGGTACAGTCGCGGGCAAAAGCAGCCGTCCAATGCCGACAACCAAACTGCACTCGAGCTATCCCCACCGTGACTCTTGTCGCGTCGTTCCGTCCAGCGACTGGCCGATCGTTCGAATAGGTGTAGACGCGGTGCAGTACAGTTACACTCGTGAAGTCCGTTTTGTTGAACTTTTTGCTTTTTCCATTTTTTCTCCTTTTTCTGCGGTATTTTGTTAATACTATATTATCAATATTTTTTATTATTACGTAAGAACGATTAGATTAAGAATGAATTGTATAGTTATAAATTTTACTTTAAATAATTCTGTTAAGTGAATTATTTTGACGATTAACGGAATTTTATTGAAGTGGTATATGACTTTAAAATATTCATATATTAAGAGAAATTTATGTATTTAAAAATAAATAAATTTCTGTTAATTTCTTATTAGATTTCTTAATTAAGGAACTATTTTTTTAAATTTTATATCTATTTCTCGTAAAATAAGACAATATAATAAGAGTGAGGATGTATATAACTTAATTCGTACATTAAAAATTGTTGCGTACTGAAATTACGAGCGGCGTTTTTGTTCTTGACTGCGACGTATATGATGTCCGAGAGATGCAAATTATATAGTATCTTTTTTCTGAACATCTCATTTACATATTACGTGAAAGTTTTAAAACAAACTGATAAATATAATACGTGATGAAAGAAACGAGAAAGTTTTCGGAGTTGCTTTGAGAGCTATTATTGAAAGGTAAGAAAAAGATAAAGAAGGCATTTAAAGTGAGATAAGCATCCCTAGAAAGAGGCATTTTCCATTCGTTAAAGTTCACGCTATTTCGATATCTGTAAATTATTCATTTTCAAGAAGAGTTCTAATTTTCTGCGACAAGGTCAAGGTAACGCGCACGACCGCGAAAGGCATTTATCGTTTATCGTTTTTGCACGGACTGTCGCGCGAAAAATACTAGTTTTCATACGGAGTATACTGCGTAGGGGCGCGACATCGATTCGCGGGGCCCCGCCCCTACTGAGATAATTCGAGGTGAACAGATAGGAAGGCGATCAAGCATCGTGAATTGGAAAAAGAAACAGAAGATCGGGAATTATAAGAAACATCGAAATAAATTTGAACTTTCTGGAACGAGATTGTGATAACATTCACACTTATTTTCAAATCTTTCGCTGCGCGTTTGAAGATCAAGGCAGCATTTTTTATATTAATCTTTAAAATTGTTTCAGGCACAATCTCAAAATCATGGTGGCTTTGTTGGAATCATAAATATAAATAATGATCTTAAATTTAAATATATAAATTTATAATAAATTAATCTCAAGTACGAATATATAAAGTAAATATAAAAAAATATTACGCACGGGTCTGGACAAAAGAGCCACTATCTCGAGAACGGTGATAGATACGATAAAATTCCACAGAACCATTTCGATTCTTCTCGATAAGAGCTATGAAAAAGGTCCTATGCGTCGAAGCCGTATCTATCACCGTTATCGAGAAAACAATTCCAACGTCTATTAGACCTTCGCATAATTTTTTTGTAAAAGAATGCAAAAGATCGGACTATAATACGTTTCTAAAACTGACAGGTAGCCCTTAGGTAGGCAAAGAGAAAGGAGAGAGACAGAAATACGAATGACTTGCAATCTCATGGCGAGAGGAAAGAGGAGGGCCCAACTGTAGGAAGGATCCGAATTCGACGGCTCTGGACTGGGTACCGTGGATATGCACAGTACGGATACGGACCGACCGAGTGTCACTTGGGAGAATGACATTTAAAATCCGTGACTGAGAGTACGACGACGACGACGACGACGACGAAGGAGAGGAGGTGGGAAAATAAACAGAGCAGACAGGATTGACAGTCCGACGTTGACAGTTTTGAGCCCGGGGCACATGGGGCATTGAGCCACCGTTCAAGTTCACCGAAGAAGCAGCGATCATGGATCGCAACAACGATCTGGACCAACACTTGCTGCACCAGTTCAGCTGCATGGGCACCACGGACAAAGATGACCTAGTGAAGCAGCTGCAGAAGCTACTGGCGGACAGTCATTTGAACGAGACCACTGCTGCGTTCTTTCTTGACATGAACAATTGGTAAACGGACGTTCCCCCCATCGGGACGCTACTTTGCCGTCCATGTACGCTGTCCACGCACATAACCTTGCATCGCCATGTTTACCCCCCGCAGGGGTATCGTTCTTTCTCGGACTTTTCTGAAAGACCTTTCCTTTTTTTTTTCCCGAATTCGAAGGGTAACTCGCCGGGTAATGCGTGATTTTTCCTTTAATCTTTTCTTTTTTTTTCTCCTTGGGATGCCGTTGCCCCGCTTTTGTGAAAAATCTGTCAAACTATTGCCAGTGTCCTATTTCAAAGTCTAATGATAATTTGGACTTTGTGGTCATACTTTTTTAACCCACAATTTAAGTGACGCATACGTAATATATTTTTGTATTTTGAAGATAAAAAGGCCATTGTTTAAATGGAAGGCATAGCTAAAAAAAATTTTAGTAGCACTCAATGATGCTGGATAGTAAATTTTTAATTAACATTTAAACTAATTGTTGATTTACAAATTAGAAATATATGTAATTTGTCATTTCAACCGTCAATTAAACCTTCTAATGGAAATTGTTTTACAATGCAATTTATGTTTCAATCATAATGATACTGTCCCTGCCTTTGTCTTCTAATTATTTGCAGATAACAAAACAGTTGTAGAACAATGTCATTGTTACATTGAGACATATAAAACCCAAGTTGAAATCTTATCATTTAAATTTAGAAATATACTCATCCACAAATAAGCGAGTCATTGTAACGTTACAGCAGTTCGTTTTTCTTGGGAGCAAGTATAGAATTCATTCCTTTCTGCTAGATATTATTGAATATAAATTTTCTTCCAGGAATCTGCAAGCAGCGATTTGCAGCTACATTGATTTTGGAAATCCCTTCAACACGCCGTGTATGTCATTGATACGCGACAGTACGATCGGCGAGGGAGAAGCTGTGCCACCTAATACAAATTTTCAGAAGTCATGGCGTGTGCAGAACAGTGGTACCGAGGCATGGCCCAGCGGGATCCACTTGCAGCATTCTAGTGGAGTGCAAATGGGCTGCGCGCGGATACCTGTTCCACCATTGGCCCCCAAAGGAATCACAGATTTAAGCGTAACGTTGAAAAGTCCGGCTGAAACTGGTGTGCATCAGAGTAAATGGAGAATGATGACGCCCAATGGTGTCTATTTTGGTGGTACGTCCTGAATTCTATGCAGTCTTTCCGATAGAATGACTCAGGGTTGTCACAGACCTGGAAAACCAGGAAGTCAGGGAAATTGAAATTGGTCATGGAAACCGGGAAAAGTCAGGGGAAAATATAAAAAAGTCTGGAATTTCACCACACACACGCGCGCGCGCGCGCACACGCGCACACACACACACACACACACACAAAATTTGCTTACAATTTCCTTAAACTGCTCCTATTCCAAATAATTATTATAATTTTTTGAATGTTATATCACGTTTTTATAGTTCAAAACTTACGCACTTTAAACGATGTTTAAACAAAATAATTTAAATTTATATTTTATTCAGTATTTTTATTTGATTCCTCTTTTTCGTCGTAACTGCATTCTTTTTTTCAAAACTAATTTTTTTTGCTGGCTTGAATTTGCACCCAAAATTTTACTATGCTACTAAGCTTTTTTTGCGTTTTTAATAATATAACTTTCCTACAATCCTTGAGTCTAAATGTTAAAATTTACATATTTTATATTAGTCATGGAAAATTTTCCATTTTCATCTGGAAAACCTGGAAAAGTCAGGGAATTTTAAAATTCATTTTCTGTGGCAACCCTGAATGTAATATAGGAAAAGGATCAGTGAATTTAAGAGCGTGTAATATTAAAAGAAATAAATAAATGTTCTGCTAATGTAAATCGGTAAATCAATCTTGATCTAGACAATTTTAACTCAATTAATTGTATATTAATTGAGATGTGCACATATGTTGTGATTTTGAATTTACTTATCTTATTGATATCTTAAACTGATAACGTTAACTACAAAAAAATATCATTGTTTGTTTTTCCATTGATTTCCAGAATAAAACTCGTCGATTCCTTTTCTAGATTGCTCTATTCGATTTCAATCGTATTTTATCGCAAAATTTCTTTTTGTCGTAGATGTTATCTGGGTGATCATAACGGTGAGTGAATGCGGCACATTGGCGGTCACTCAACAGTTGCATCAGTTAAGTACACAGTCCAATGATGTACAAATGTGCTAGCCTTTGACGTACAAAAGTCTCCCTTAAGAAAGATTGCGAAATATTGTATAAGACGTCTCTCGGATCGTTGTGAGAATCGGCAGTTATTTCTAAATTTTGTATAGTTGCTTTTTTCACAACGGAGCTTTTTACCGCTCCAGCACCTCGTAAAAAGAAATTGCAGTGTAGCAGAGCCATTAATAAAATATACAATAGATTTGGCTGTACTTTTATCCCGATTGAAATATTAATAGGAGAGACGCGAAGTTTTAGTTTAAAATAAAACTGCATTTTATAAAAAAAATATTCCTATATATAAAAGTTCTATCTAAATTTTCGTTAAAAATAATCTTTTTGTTTATAATGCAGAAACGATTATTTCCAATGTTCTTACTATGATTTATATTTAAAAAATAACGAATTTATACATATATATAGAATTACATAATTTTGTTATACTTAGAAGCTGCTTATATAAGGCCTTTTGCGATCGTCCATACTTGTCGATCATAATCGACCGAAAAAAAAATTAAATTTGTGTAATATAGAAGTTGGAATAGCGCGTGCGATAATTTTTATTGGAATAAAGAAACGAATCGTGATAGATTTGCATGAATTACACGCGATGGGTATTGAAGATATTGATATATACTTAAGATACAAGATTTATTGAAAATATAATTTCTCTTAGAAAGTTAAGTTTAGTTAAATATACACATATATACATACTAGCATAGATGTATATGCGTATATAAGACTTTACTTACAATATATGTAATAGCTAGGAGATTACAATATAAGATATATTCATCACTTTTCCATCAGCCCATACACAAAGAGAAATCGAGCTATATTAAGGTAATTTTTTTATATCTCTCTCAAGTTGAAAATATTGTATAATTGAAAGTACTATCACTTAATCGGTGTATCTTAATACTGATCAAAAATACTATAAAAAGATTAGTTTCTAGAACGTTCGTTTATTAGTTAAGAATATTAAACAGGAAAAGCAAGGACTGCGTTCAGCAAGAAAGGTAGTAGCTTTAAAACTGCAAAAATCTTTAATATGATTAGTTATGAGGTAACATTAAGCAGTATCACATAGAAGCTTCAAAAAAAGCACGATTGGTTATACATTTATGTCTAGTAAGGAACTAAGGACAAGAGAAATCAGTTCTATTAAAGAATCATATAACAGCTGTAAAGCTTTTTTTTCTACTGAACGCAGCCAATGTCGCTTCATTAATGAATTTTATGAGAACAAAATGTAAATTACGTAGATCTTTCAGAGGATTAAGCTTATTCAAGTAAGGTAGTTCAGACAGCCATCTTCATGTAGAGTTTGGAATATGGATTGTAATCTATCAATTCAAGATCCTCGGCAATGAAATCGTCAATATTTTTAACTTCTCTAACTATCCTTAATTTTGGAAACTCGCGGGGTTCGCGTTTTACCTGTTCCTCAAGGGCGCTTATATGGTCGACGTAGACGTGGCAGTCTCCCATTGTATGTACAAATTCTCCTGGCTGAAAAATAAAAGGAAATAAAAAATAGAATAAGATTTGTCTGGAATTTGAGTGCAGAGTATCGATCCTTACCTTCAATCCAGTAACATGAGCGATCATGTAAGTCAGCAAGGAATACGATGCTATGTTAAATGGCACCCCTAAACCCATGTCTGCACTTCTTTGATAAAGTTGTGTGGACAATTCTCCGTTATTTACGTAAAACTGTACCAAAGTGTGGCACGGCGGCAATGCCATCTTTGGAATATCAACCGGATTCCAGGCTGACATTATAATACGTCTGTCCTCAGGAGAATGCTTTACTTTGTGAATGACTTCCTTCAATTGGTCTATTCCTAGAATAAATACACAGTTAAGTTTCAATTACACTTTTCTGTGTTCAACAAATATATGAAAAGGAGAATTTTAGATAGTAATTTATTTTAAAAAATACCTTGTCCTGTGTAATCCGTGTGCATGTCTTTGTATTCAGCACCAAAGTGCCGCCATTGGAAACCATACACAGGTCCCAAATCACCCTCCTCTCTATCAGTGAAGTCACAGGAATCCAAGAATGCCCGTGAACCATTTTCATCCCAAATGTGAACACCCTTATCCGACAATTCTTTGGAATTTGTCGATCCTTTGATAAACCACAATAGTTCTTCAACCACTGCTCGCCAAAACACTCGTTTAGTTGTCAGTAATGGAAAAACACCTGTAATCGAATAAGCAAAATGTTAACAATATATATGCCATCAGATTCTAAGATAATATTGTAGTAAACTGGTATTAACTGCATCTATATTAAATGTTTCATTAGTAAATTCTACTTGATTTCTACAGTCAATTTATAATTATATTCCCTTACATTTCTACTGATATTCTGAAAGACTGTAAATTACTTTGAAAAATTTATAGACCTGTCATTCTTAGAAATTATCAGCTACCTTTGCATTACCAAAAATAGACTCAATAATAAATATCCTGGTTGAAACTACATTGTATTTACCGTCTCGTAAACTGAATCGCATTTGCGCTCCGAAAATAGAATAAGTATCCACACCAGTGCGATTGCTCTTCATTGCCCCACTCTGAATAACCTTCTCGATAAATCTCAAATACTGATATTCCTCGTGTTCTTTGTTTGCCTTTCCATTCATCTTTTGCTCCACATCCCGTGTCGTTTCTTGCAATGATTTCTCGACCTCGACATCGTTATTCGCCATCTCTCCTCCCTTTGAGCATATACCGTATACAATACCTTAAAAAAAAATATATATATATATATATACAATGCAAGATGCATTGCAACTGGAAATCGTTATTCCAGACGGTACGAGGGAACACCGTCATTACGAACTTCTGATTGCCATACCGAAATTATTTGAATTTATAAAACCAATATATTTTCTCAAGATATTTCAGCTAGATCAGCCAGCGTCCAGCGATTATACATGTATAAACGCGGGAAAATGCATGTGCCACGTGATTCTTCTTCTTCTTGTTGATTGGCCCGGCACTCAGTGACACGTGATTCCTACCTGAAACCAAAAACGAGGAACAAGAAACGCGATAAGATGGCATAAAACCATAAAACTCGAACCACATACTACATGGGCAGTGGGCTGCGTTCGTTTTGATGCTTACAGCGCTTATGAGCATCAATTGTCCTCGTTTAACGCTTGTATTGTAAACAATACAAGCGTTGTGAGCGCCGAAGTGAACACAGCCATGAGGTGCGTTCCGTAACGCGCATGATGCATCCATTGTCCTTGTTTAACATTTGGTGAGCAACAAGGATAAACGACGCATTATGCGCATCATGCGAGAAACGGAACGCACCTATGGTCCATTACTTGAAAGACACATGCGCAGTTTTTTTTGAAACGCTAAGTATGAAGAATGTTTTTCATTCTTTTTTTTTAAAGAAATAAATTTTTGGAAGAGTCAAGTTTTTTTGTAAGGGTCAATGCAAACATACACAGCCTTTATTTCTGATATAGTATAATCGTAAAATAAAAGTAAATTAATATACATAGTGTGATATATACCCACATTCGCGTGTGTATATATAAAGCGAGAAAGAACAGAATAGATATAGGTGAGTAGGAAATTCGAGGCGCCTGATATGCCAGACGGTTTATTCTTGTGACTTTCGATATATCGAAAGGAAAAAAATAAGATTAAGTATTATCCGTAGGATACATGATATAAAGAATGCGATCCACTTAACGTAATGTAAATGCTTTGTTAATCGAAAAAAAGAATTTTACGAATTGACCAATCAAAGAATGCTTCAAAGCATTTGCAACGTGAAATGCATCTAAAATAGATGTGTGTATGTATGTGACGCGTTGGACGTTCGACGTATGTACAAATATTACGGGATTACATTTCTTTCTACGTATACGTATATATAAATGTATGTACATCATATTTGGTATTATATTATTTGGTAACATAAAGTGCACGAATGTCTTTCGCAAAGTAAGAACGTAAGAAGCGAGTTTACATTCCTCACAAAATTCACCGTTAGTCATATCAAATTCCTTAAGTAGTAAATCGCGTCGTAAGGATATCCCGAGACTACTGAATCTTTTTCTTTGAGTCGATTTGAAGCCGATGTTTCAGTAGAAAGAATGTATGAGATTTCGCATATTTTTTTTAAATTTCGAGCGAAATTTAAATACAGATTTTAGTTTGAGTTCCGAACATCACAAACTTGAAATACAATTATCAAAAATTATCTCGACATTCTTGTTAATGGAATCCTCTTCGAATCGACCGTGATTCAAGGAACATTCCGTGGTCCCGGGACACCACGTATATATTTCAACGCGATATGTCGTATCTATGATGTAGTAAATGATCATGATGATTTATAGAATTGTACGCTGGAGAATGCTGTTGCAAAACTATATAATTTTTTGCTCCTCTTCGTTTAGAGTTAATATTAAGGAGCGATATCCGTTAAAGAACGCCAGTCTCGCAATTTGGATTTGACCGAGTATCGTTCCTACGCAAATAGATCAATCGTATCGGTTACGTATTGATGGCATTGGTGCTATCCAGCGTGTTCACGGTCACTTCCTCGGATTCCGCAACGGATGGATTATTGTTCAGTCCGGCCTCGGTGTTATAACCTGAGAATGAACAGGCAGGCGCGCTTCTGGCTTGGCTCACCGTGGCCTCGGGTAGGAGCGACGTACGTTCAGTCGCGCTTCCCCAAGTCTGCTGATATGCACCACGTCCTCGTATTCTGCGGCTTAGGGACGAGCCGACAACGCCCAAATGTTCCTTTATGTCATTATGCACGTCAGAAACATCCCACATTGCTCTGTAAAGACAAATGTGTATTAATTTACAAAATAAGGATATAATTTAATTTCAGCACCAGTGTCAGCGTAAATTTTTTTAAATTAAAATAAGCAAACAATTTGTTTAAAAGTGCCTCACAAGTAGTATTTATTATTGTTTCACTAACCTAAATGCGTCCCACCACGCTTGACCCTGCGCCAAATTAACAAACGGTTTGTAGGAGAAGCTATAGTGATGCGCCACCGCAGCTAAAAACATTTCTATGCAAATTAGGAAATCCTGCAATTTGGATGATATATTCCTGATGTCATCTGAGTTATCAGTATTAAAAATACTCGATATGACGTCAAAATACACCAAAAGAGCTATTAATACTCCTTGACTGTAAATAAAAAACACAATATGTATTTTTCCATCTCATTTTCAGAATGTCTTGAATCAAAATACCACGGTAAGAAAGTCCTTAAAAAAATTAATTAAAAAAAGTATTTGTCATTTTTCATTCCAAATAATAATTTGTAAGATATAAAAGTTTAAAACTAGCTAATTATAGATTACGGTTAAACGACTGCTTGTCCATGAGTTACACAATGATATGAATCGCGATCATGGGCAGCCAACCGTTTAATTATAATTTGTAATAGGCCAATTTTAATATCTCAAACCCTTTATATTTCAAATATTGCTTGAACTTATTTTGTTGAGAAAACAGCTTTCTCGCTGTGATATTTTAATTCGTAAATTTTGAGACATCTTGTTTATATATTTTTCTGACAATTGTGCAAATATTACAGCAATACCTACAAGAATGAGAAGAACACAACAGCTTTGATGCATAAAAACTTTCCAATTGGCTTCATTGGCTTCAAGGCCTCTACGTTGGCACGGTAAAAGAGTACCAGACAGTACATAGCAACAAATTGTGACAAATTGTTTAGAGCAATCATGTATGGGAAAGCGACATTCCCTTTAAATTCACCTTCCCCATATACTCCATTCAGTTCACATATGCTACAAAAATATAGAAATATACATTTAAATATTGCAACACACAATATTAAAAATATATATCTCTACCAATCAATTGCTTACAATGATATTAAAGTTGATATAGGCCTAACAGCTGCATATTGTAAAATACCATGCTTGCACATGTGTACAAATTCTCTGCCCATCTCCCAATCGGGTAGGCAGCACAGAGGAAACATATGATGGACTTGAGGAGAAATCTCCAGTCTATGTTCCAACTGGTGGTCGGCGTTCAGATAGGCCAGTAAATACTTCATGAAATTATATATTACATAAGCTTCGTAGCATTCTCTCAAGCTGTCCACGTATATACTTCCTTCAGGAAATACCAAACCTAACCACTATACAAATAGAAAGCGTTCGTTAAACTGCGTATAATAAATAAATATTTATATAATTTTGACGATACACAAGAAAAATTTGTAACTTTTTCTTACAGCATTTACTGCGTAGATGGGAACCATCCATAATATTCTGAAAAGAAAAATAAAATTTTTATATTTAATACTTGATTGAGAAGAGAACTATTGAAAATAAATCTGTAAACTTTTTTTAGTGACGAATAGCCTACCTTATTATATATTTTTGTAGTCTAGGTTGCGTGTAGTATATCATGTGCTGAACAATCTCATAAAAGGCGATAGGCAATGCCAACAGGACAAAGGCACCACCCACCAGCGCACCCTGATCCTGTTTCTTAAAGCCATTCTTAACGGAGTTGACTAGCAAGATTGGTACAAGTATAACAATGAGTAGTGCATATAGGCAGGTCAGCACAGGCAATATCCATAATCTCCAACGTCGGCAGATCGAAGCCATCACTCTCCTTGGATGCTTCAGGTGCCGTCACATTATAATTTCAGACTGCAACTGGATTCAGTCCTGAAAACGTAAACAATCACTAAAGATTAGATTTTATATAATGTTAGCAACAATATAAATTTACATCAGAGTTTATAGCACTTTTTAGAATTAATTTTGGATAATTTGTAACTACAATAAATAAAATGTTAGGAGTTTGCTAGTAGATTTATGAAGAATATCTTGGGTGCTTTCCATTTAATGACACAAGTATCGTTCAGACTTTGTTACTTATGGAATTTAAGAAAGATGGAACGACATTTGTGTCGACTTGATTAAATAGAAAGTACCTTCTGTCACTTTCATAACAAATTAAATAGAGCATGTCATCAAATAATCCTTTTTTCATTTATTCCATTTAAATAATTACTGAATGACAGATTTTATTCGGTTTTTGTAGTAAATCTGTCATCATATTTCTGCTGTATTTCTGCTGACAAAAATTGTAGCTGAATCTCGTTTTTGATAGAATTTGCTGTCTGAAACGATAAAGTACTATGAAGCACTGGAAAATAAAAGTTTTTGGTCACGAAATTACGTATTACTTGATTAGATAGATATCTATCCATCTACTACTTGACCATAATTACAATGTTTACTTGTCGATAAACGATACGCTCGCTGAACTCTTTCCTTCACAGACGTTCGTTTACATACTTTTCCATCCGTTAATGTCAAATACAGCAGAATTCTTTGCGCACTATTATTGCGATATACGAGAGAGAAAGGGAGACACGAGAAAAAGGGGGGAAAAGATGAAGCAAGACGCCATGCGGCGGCGGCGGGGGAAATGAATCAGCTGAGTGACAGCGTAGGTACGGAGTTTCCTTTTTAACCCTTCAGTTTCGCGTCGCCCGAGTATGATGCGCGCGACGGGTGGCTCACCGTTTTGCAGCGACGACGAATCGACGTCTCGCCGGCGCCAAAGTGTTGCAAACGTCACCGGCCGGAGCACTACGCCGGCTCGATCGCGACCGCGCCGAAACGCCGTATTCACGCACCCGCACCTCGCCGTGGATATGCTAATTTGACATTTCACGTTTACTTTGCACGGCCATCGGTAACCGGAAGGTAGCGGCTCCCCCTCACCACTGCTTCGGGGGAAGGGAGGCAGCGGTGACCAGTGTCGCCAAAGTGCGGACGAAAAATACCACGTCGGGACGCAAAAGAGCTACGACGTTGAAAAGATTCCGGTGGATCTCGTCGCGCCGTTTTCGAGCGAGGAGTGTCGCGCCAGCGGATAGGAGGTAGATCGAACTGGATTATTTCCCGCGGAAGGGCGTAATATCGCCGGAAATTACGTCGCTCGACGGCCGATCTAGAACCTTTCATCATCGTCACGCGTGTACGTTGGCTAATATTGTGCGTGCGGCGTGGGAGGGGTACTTCCGGTTGAATGGCGTCAAGAGCCAAGCACTGTTGTCACATTTTGCCCTACAGTGTTTCAATATTTCGCTTTGTTTATGTCGCCCGTGGCCGGCAGGGCGAGGACGAGTAGCCCGGCTAGGCGCGTGAATTGCGCTAAACGAAGGTGAGGGCGAGTGTATTTTTCCGCACGCAGCGCGTATCAAGGCGCGGCTCGTGATATTCAATGCGGTCCGGGTGCAGTGACCTTGGTCTCGCTGTCAGTCCCGAAGGAGTATCCGAGTATGTAGTATGCACCCCCGCCAAATTCAAACCCCGTCGGTGCCCCGGCGCTGTGGCGTAGCGGCGCGGCGGCGCTATTTTTGGACCTCGATGGATCGTTTTGATTCGTGCAGTTTTTCTGTAGTTTTTTTTTCCGGCTATTTTGTCGTCTTGTTCAGAATAAAATTACTAAAAAAATGTATCTCGTTAAAGCCCGGTGTCTGATAAGAAGGAATAGTAGATCTGTTTTTGTGGCTGAACTATAATAGTGTACGTTTAAAGTGAGATATGCATATGTTTAATATACCCCTGATGAAAATCAAAATCGGAGAGTAAATCGGATGTAATGGAAGAGTAACAGAACCGTGAACGAAACTTCTAGAAGGCGAAAATTGGAACAATGAAATGTAAAAGAAGCATTTACGCTTCTGTTGCTCTCCCATTACATTCGACTTATGCTTTGACTTTTATTTTTATCAGGGACTGGCGAAAGAGAGAAAGAAAGTTCTAGTGCAGTCTAAGTGGTACAGGAATAATAAACAGTTCTATTGTTTAATCTTGGTGGTGTACCATCTTGTTATTCGTGATGACCTTAATTAACAAGAGCTTAGTAAGAGAGGAAGGAATGAGAAATATTGAGTACCTTCCATTTAGTGACAAGTTGCCATGTGTTCTATCTTTGTTACTCATGGAATGCAAAAAAGATAGAATGATATTTATGTTGACTTGTGTCACTATTTCAAAATGGAATTGCCCAATAAATGGAAATGTCCATTTCTACCAATGTGGATTAACTTTAATCTTGGTTTAATTTACTCTTCTTCTTTTTCTTGGAACTAAAAAAAGATGAAGAGTAAGTTGAACCAAGATTAAAGTTAATTTACATTGGTGGAAATGGGCCTGAAGCCCAATTTCACAACTCATGATTAATTCTTAACCGAGATTTTAACTTATTCCTCATCTTTTTCTAATGCCAGAACTGGAAAGAGATGAGAAATAAATTGAACCTCAGTTAACCGTGAGTTGTGAAACTGACTAATGCCCGTTTCTACCAATGTAGATTAACTTTAATCTCGGTTCGACTTGTAGCGTATTTGATTTACTTGGCTCGATCCGACTCAATTCTAACACTTACAATTATGCTTACGCAATTGTAGAATGGGCACTTTGTAGAGGTAGAATATAAACTTTTCTGTTAACTTAAATAAAAGTTACTGCATATATGCAGAATACGAAAGTGATATTTAATATCGTCACACAATATAGTTAATTATTTTATATACATTTTCGTTAACATTTTATTGTTAAAGAACAGTACTGAGAATGTGTTGTCTGTTGTTTTGAAAATTCTATTGTAAATGGATTTCACTGTGATATTTCGGTGAATTTGTAAGACAGTTTCGTTGATTTAAACTTTAAACAAAAATTACTATTATCGTATATTATTAAAATTATCACATGACAAAAGAGAGATCAGTGAATTAAATATTTGGTGTATGTTGGAATTAATTTTAATCTATTTTAATTTTGAACTACTTTTAATTGCCAAAGAAAATAGATTTTTTATACTAATAAATTTTTTTCTATGATCCACAGATTTGGTATCTATAGATAAGTAAAAATTTGTGAAGAACAGTTATTAGTCGTTGTATTGAGAATACTCAGTTATGGAAGTTACAACGGAAGAGGCACAAGCTGTGCTTCTGGAAGGAATGGAGGGAGCTCAATATATCACCATCCAGAGAGCCGATGGAGAGGGCTTGAGCAAAGTACCGCTGTTAACTCTGAATGGTGAATTAATCTCCGAAGGCATGGTCGTGGATATGATTAATGCAGGCGTCGGCACAGACTATGGCACTGGCACACAGTATTATGAGGCGGACGACTTGCTGTCGCATGAATTAACTGAAGTTGTAATATGTTACTTAATGTCCGTATAACTGCACATATTTATACCTTACATGTAGAATGTGAATTGTGTGATGCAGGACGACCGTAGACTTGCCGCGGCCTTGGTCGCGGTACAGTTGCATCAGCAGCAGAAACAGCAGCTCCATATCCAGTCACACGAGGACCCAACTCTAGCAGACGTTTCACATCTCGAGACCCTGGCGCCAGTGAATTCGTACTCCATTCAAGCAGTATCAGACCCAAACGCCGCTCCGTCCGTTTACTCACCTTTGCAAATTTTCAAGAGGATTACGCAGAATGTAAAGCAAGAGTTTATCAACGTTAAAAGCGAATACGACGTTGAGGTTTCCACGGAAAGCAGTGAGGATGCCACATCGGCATCAGGTCCCAAGAGAACCCTGCCACACAAAAAAAGGATACCTCGGAAGCTAAAACAACAGCAGACAAAGAAGAATGTAATGCGAAAAGATAATATTAAATCGGTTCAAGAGAATGTGGTAATTGAATCGAGTAACGAAGCTCAGGCTAACGTCTTTAAATGTGAATTGTGTAGTTCTAAGTTTAGCAGTCAGTTAAAGTTCTTCGAGCACTTAAAGGTATACATATTGCAGAGAACAATTAAATTTTTTTAATACATAAGTGGCTACTAAAAGTTTTCGGCCAACATATAATTTTACAATAATTTTTGGTCAATTTATTTTTTAGTTTATATTATAAATTAATAAAATTCTTATTATAGTTAACTTAATACTTTAAGTACTAGAATATATTAGGCATTTATATACTAGATCTTTATTTGTAAAAATTCTTTATCTGAGCAATACAATAAAACTCATTCATTGGCTGGAAACTTTTAATAGCTATTGCGCATATGTATCTTTAACAGAAATTTAATAGAAATAGAAATAATGATATAAAAAATAATTTTAATAATTTTAATATAGGTACATTATGAACCAGTAAAACAAGAAACGCGAATAGCTCAAGCAACAAATACTAATATCTCGATAGTGCCGGAAACAGTGCCGGAAACAGTACACAGTTTAGAGAATACCGTGATTGAAGAATTCAGTGAACCCGAAGACCTTATGGAGGGTATTCGAAACGTAGGTAAGAGAGATAACATTTTTGACATTAACATTTTTTAAACTTTTCGATATGAACAACTATCACGAACTTATTAACCTTTGCCGCCTGCAGTGGAAGAAACTGGCGCGCGTATCGACGATGAGACGGACCCTCCGCTATCTACTACGAACAACGAATCAACCATGTGGGCCATTACTGGCGTCACAGAAGAGGTACAACAAAGGGATCAACAAATAAAACCACCGGAAGTTAGTAATGATAAGAGTTCTAACGAGAAAGCAAAGACTGACATTCCACGGACGGCCAAAAGAAAGAAACCATCGAAAACACGAAAGTCAAGTGCGTATAATTCTTTTTTCCCTAAGAAGTTCTTGACGTGCTAAAGATATAAATTTTAAAGATAGTATTTTCTTATAGATGGCGAATTAACATGTGATCAGTGCAATCGTTCATTCCACCATAAAAATAGTTTAGTTTACCACATGCGATCTCATAGCGGAGAACGGCCGCATCAATGCGATATTTGCAGTAAACGTTTCTTTGCTGCCAGCGCGTTGAAAGTAAGCAAATGTTCGCAAAGTATAAAATTTATTTTTGTTAATAACATAAAAATCTAATCACATTTTATTTCGACGAATAGGTACATAAGAGACTTCACAGCGGCGACAAACCGTACAAATGCGAAGAATGTGGGCGACACTTTCGACAATGGGGCGACTTAAAGTATCACTCGACGAGTCTCCATTCGGAGCACAAACAGTATCAGTGTGAATATTGCGCCAAGGAGTTTGCCCGAAAATACTCACTGATCTTGCATAGGCGTATCCACACCGGCGAGAAGAACTACCGTTGCGAGTACTGCAACAAAACGTTCCGCGCAAGCAGTTACTTACAGAATCATCGTCGCATACACACCGGCGAGAAGCCACATCCGTGCGGAGTGTGCGGCAAGCCGTTCAGAGTACGAAGTGACATGAAGAGACACATGCAAACACACAGCCGGCCAAAAACGAAATCGAGGAAAAATGCGAAGCAGACAGAGGGTGACAAAGGAACGCAGGCAAAAACGATTCAGGATCTCGTGAGAGATTTGAAACTGGAAGTCGAAGCGACCGGTGTTGTGGAGATTGTCTCGCCGGATGATAATCAGGAGACCATTTTGCCGCATACAGGTGCTCGAAACTTGGAATATACCGTGACATCTACAGCAGATACTGTAAATAGGGATCCTTTGGAAGCAGTTGTGCGAACGACTGATAGTATGTGAGTAAATTCTGTTGTATATCTCGATCATAGTGAAAGAGCTTTTTTATATATTGTGACTATTAATTAATCCATTGTGTTTTCGCAGGCAATATTTTTTTATGTAATCATGAAAGTCTTCAAGGAAGAAAATGTATTCCATGAAAATGTATTGCATGACAAGATTGATTATTTATGGAATATCTGCACTTAAACGGTCTGTAATGCGAACATTACGTTTCGTGAAATTGTTTTAAATAGCAGATTAAGTAAATTTAAAGTGATTTCATTTTTTTTTTCAATTATGTATATATAATTTTATAAGACTTAAAAAAATTTGTTTATTCGAAAGCAAATAATCAAATTTTTAAGTAAATCGTATCAACGTACTGCCTATTAGTGATTAATTTTATTAGTTCTCAAAAAAGTAAATAATTTGTGTGAGTTTTCAAATAGACAATTAGATTTTACAACAGATCCAAGATTTCTGTGACGATAATATCATTTATATATATACGTATAAATGGTACATGTACACATTATACTGTAATTAACACTAATTGTAAATGTACATTTTTAAGACTAGGATTGTACAATTGTATAATTTGTACAATTTAATGATTGATATATATACATATTATTGTGAATCAACGTTAAAAAATATATTTTTTACTTGATTGTGTTTATAGAAATGCATTGGTCCACTTCATTTGCAATCTCCGAACGTCTAAATAACCGCGGGTATTAGAGTCGGCACGCTCACGTCGGCTTTACCGATGAAAATTTGTAAGATGGTAGCTAGGTCTTTAGATTCGAGGGCATCTTGAAGCTTCGCAGTAGCCTCCTTACCACTGATTCTGTTACACGAATAGTATTGTTAGAATTGGGTCGCGCTGATAAGAATTTTATCTTTACCTTCGAGATCGCTTCGCTCGTTCCCAATCTACATATAAATCGGTAATGATAGCGTGCAACCTGTTCAGGATTTCAGTATCCTTCGCCATAAGCGATCTAATCTCCGTCTCCTTTTCCAACAACTCTTGATATTCAGAGCATAAATTCTCCCTCGGATTGGACTGGAGCTCCGATTCTTCGAGAGCATCCAGAATTTTTATTTTTTGGATTAAATCGTAGGCCGCATTCAAACGCGGAAGAATTAACTCCAAGACTCTAGATATGCTTCCTTCTGCTACCTCTGTGTAAAGATTTACGTTTACGATCATTTTACAACTTTGAAGAGAAATATGCAACAATCGTCAACAATTACCGCAGAAGACGTCTAACTTTAACTTTCGTTTCGTCGCCTCCTTCGTCAAGATGTCTCTAAGAATTATGATAGTGGATATATTCTCGCCAAGAAAAAGCGCACTCCCTTTTCTGCAGTTTACCAAAAGATTAATGACAAATGCAAGTCTGCGATTTTATATTATAAACTTACTTATATTTGCATTTGAGAATTGTGCCGATGAAGGACGAGATATATACCAAAACAGCTTCACCCTCGTTAATATGAGGTCTCTCGGGCACGTCTGGTAACGCTAAAGATAGCCATGCATGCATCTGAAAAAGAAATCCATAAACAATTATTTCTCCCGCGATAAGATTAACAAAATAAAGAAACGTACTTCGGCAATGGTGAATTGGCCATTTAGTTTCAATTCATTAAACGGACCACTGGATGTGATGTTATCGTCTTCGTGCAATCTGACATGCAGAGATAAAGCGTGAATAGGAACTGTAATTTTACGGCAACGTTTCGGTTGTACCTGAAAATTACCATAGATATTAATAAAGTGAATCTTGGATTTGAAAGACAACGTGTAAAAGAAAAATACCTGGGACGTTACATAGATCTGCAAAGTACCTGGTTGACCCTCGATGGATCTTAGTCGCATTTCTAGACGATTTGTATTAATCTATTCACAAATGATTTTTCATACTTTCAGGGATATTAAAATTCAAAGAGATTATATTGTTTTACACACAGAGAAAATTGCATTTACTTGGCATCGATAAGTAGCAAGGAGGAAATTGCTCTCTGTAGGATCGCAAGCGGATAAGCTGACCACTGCGCTATTGTTCTCTGTTTCCAGCAGGTTGATGGGCGTATCGGATTGTATTAGAATATTGTCAATCGACGCGTCCAATTCTACTGATAGGGAATACGAAGCATCTTCTTTGTGTAACTCCATTCTGTGAATTGACTTTTATTGCAATTTCAGTTTATCCTGATTAATCTGTTTTGTATTTATAATGTAGAAATAATTTTGTTGCGGTTACTTATGATTCACTGCTAATATCAAGGGTGCTAAAGGGTCCGGCACGAAATTGGCTGAATCCCTCTCCTCACTGAGTTTCTCTTGCAGTTGATGTATTTCCAGCTTCAGCCTGGCCAATCCGATATCGCTTTGTCCCGCTTCTAGTAAACCAGGAGGACTGGTAGTCAATCCGAATACTCGTCCTGAGTAAGTCGTGACGAGAACCTCGGGATAATTGGCGACGCCGATTATCCCACCGACGACTGTACTAATACTCTCGCCAGCATTCTGCAATGATTTATTTCTTAATTAATATCCAATTCGACGAGAACTATAGATACGATCACAATCACTCACATAGTGGTAGCGCAGAATGGACGATATATCTTCGTCAGGAAACGTGTACACCTCAACGACTCCATCCTGCCGACCAACAAGGATGTCTATACCATCTTGCAACTCATATGTATCCAACGAAGTGATTCCCGAGCCTGTTGAAGTTAACAGCCAGGTAATTCGAAGAGTTTTGTTGCCTTGGAGGATCAGCAGTCCGACTCTTCCATCCGCGGTACCGACCAAAACGCGATCCCTCGAGTATATTTCTCCTTCTCTGAAACGAGATGAATAATATAAAATAATTCATTTGAAATGTGTGTGTGCTGTATGTGAAATATCAATAATACCTGTATATGGAAAGCACCGTAGGAGCGCTCGGCAATCTTAAAACCGTTGGACTTCTTGTACCGTGCAAAACACGTACCTGGAAAGCAGAACTGCATCGATGAATTAGTTAAAGGATGCATTCCTGGAAAATAACTCTATATTCGAATCTCTCTAAATAAGTTTTTACTAAGAAGAAAATTAAGATTTAAATCCATCGCAGATCGAAACTTTACAAGAATGAAAGGATATTCTAGGTAAAATCGCAAAAGTATTAATGGTAACTTTTAAGAAATGGAATAAAGTAATCGACGGTTTTTTTTTGTAAAAATACAATTTTTTTTTACTAAGATTATTGCATTTCTCGATTGGAGTTTGAAAGACTTTTGGGACGGATCCTCGAATCATATTTAATGAAATTATTACGACGTCTTACCGCGCAGTCCGCACAGGCTAGAATAGCGTATACTACGTTGCCGTCTCCAGGCAAGAGCACTACATCGTGCAAGGTCTCTCCAGTCAGATACGAGTCGGTATCTTTGCAGTCTCTGTACCGATGATAAAGATCACGCGCGCACGCCGCAAGATCAGGACCGAGGACGTACCTACGAGAAACATTTCATAATAATATGATAACGGGATTGTGGAGTATATCGAAGGTATCATCGTGGAGTTGAGCTGAGTGAACTTACATCGCGGAAATCGGATCTATAAGGCTGGTATCAAATTCTAAGAATAGCTTGCCCTTTCTCGTGAATCCCTTCACGGAGCTGCCGTACGCAAGGAAAATTTTATCTCTCAACATACCTATCGAACCACCAAGAACCATTTTCTGAATTTTTGGGCCGGGCAAGGATTTAAACGACAATTGTAACTCTCCCTTTTTCATGCCTGTTCAAGGAAGGATGATTTTATATATTTCTTAAATTTAGACGTCTTATAATATTTGTTTCAATATTGACACATTAATATCAAAATACCTTTTGAAGATAATTACGATATTAAAGCATCTCTTGCCATTAATTGTGACATTGTCTCACAACAATATTAGTTAATTATTAATTAATATTAACTAAGTTAAGTATTAAATAATATTAATTAATTACTTATAATTTATTACTATTTATTTGTTAAGATATTTTTGTTTTGCAATAAGACATACATATAATATGTATTTATACCATAAATATGCAGCACGCCATCGTGATCCGCAACGGCGAACTTTTGTGGTTGCTTCGTCGTTCCTTCATAAGGCGGAAATATGATAGTTGTGCTACGTGAGGTAACCCCCACCGTTGTGTAATCTATCCTCGACAATGCCAATGTCATCGCGGATTGATCGATCGATTTTAAAACTGTTTCACCGATCAAGTCAACTTGACTCAAATTGCCATTTTACCGAATCGCCTCAAAATATTAATTATCTTAGTTTATCAACCTGTGTGAGTCCCACGAGTTTCAGCACAAAGTAGCGACGACAGACTGAAGCGGCGATAAAACAATATACCACGATCAATTCAACCATGGCAACATGTAGCATAACAAACCGGTTTTTTTAACTCTTAATAAGAATTAAAATATCTATCAATAAAGACGCAATATTTCTCGGCGAATTTTTATGTCAAAATCAAATTTTGAATTTATTTGGATTTGGAATTTGAAATATTGCTATTCCAACAAAGCCGTCTCCCAAAATTATCCGTCGCGATGAAATTTAAAACATCTATCGATAAAGACGAGATATTTTTCGGCGATAAATTCTTATCTCATTCGTCTAAATCGAATTTGAATAATTATTGATTTTATGCACGTGCAATTGCAGGTTCGAAATCGAATCAAGATTTAAATTGATTTGAACTTGAAGCTTGAAGTTTCGAGAAGTATCGATATCTCGATATCGAGTCAAGACATAAAGAGGGAGCGAGAGAGAAAGAGAGAGAGCAAGTTGGTTTTTAAAATGCACAGAATAGGGTTAAAACTTTCGCTAGGAATTAGAAGTAATTATTGTAATGTACTGGAAATCGCATGACTTGCTGTTATTTCGTATGATATTCTAGCGAGTATTAGTACATTAGATAACGAAGTTGTTACGCTAAAATCGTTAGAACAACGGTTTGAAGAAGCCTAACCTAGCTAATCATGAGCAACAAGACTACAAGTACTGGTGAGTACACTGCAATTTCTTTTATATTTTCTCATCGCAAGTATCTCGCGATTGATCCAATCAGTTTTCAAGTGTAAAATTACATTGGGACGTCTTATATTATACGATCTTATATATAAAAGATACTCGCTCAGGGGAGATAGATCCCGTACAGGAGCAACTAACTGGTCGAGTACGGGAGGTCGGGAATTATGCTATCTGGAGCTTGTCCAGCTGTAAGCCAGGATTTGGCGTGGACCAGCTTCGTGATGACATTACGGAAACGTACTGGCAATCGGACGGACAACTGCCTCACTTGGTGAACATACAATTCAAGAGGAAAACAACTATTCGTGACATATGCATCTATACAGATTACAAGCTAGATGAGAGCTATACTCCCAACAGGTAGCAATACTTTTTATTGCTTAGAAATATTGTTCAAATGCTTTTCATTTGGTAACACAAGTTGATACAAGTATCTTCCTATCTTTGTTATTCACTGAATACAAAAATAGAATGTTTATATTAACTGGTTTCACTAAGGCCCAGTTCTACTAATCTAATTATTAGTATTAGAAAAAGATAAAAAGTAAATTGAACCAAGATTAAAGTTAATTTTACATTAATGGAACTAGGCCTAAATAAAAAGTACTTAGCAATCATTGGCTACTATTAATAAAGGCGTTTTGGCTAACTTTCAGGATAAGCATCAGAGCTGGGACCAATTTCAACGATTTACAGGAGGTGGAAGTGATGGACTTGAACGAACCAAGTGGTTGGATAGTGATCCCCATTAAAAACATCAATGATCGACCCATTAGAACATTCATGATTCAAATAGCAGTCATCAGCAATCATCAGAATGGCAGGGATACTCATATGAGACAAATTAAGATCCACAGTCCTGCACAAGATATTCTTGGCCCACCTGCGCCTTACATCCCAGGACAATTTCTCACTAATGAATTTTTACGCTACGCTACTATTAGATAAAATTTGTAAATGAAATTACTTTGACATATACAGACATATATATATATATAAAATAAAATTTTATTATTATCAACATTTAATTCAACATATTCATATTCAACATATTCTTTCATTTTCAATCTCTTATTTTATTCAATTGTTTTATTATTTATTTGTTAGGAATAAATTTATCTTCTATTTATCAAAGAATCTGTAAATGAGAAGTTCTGAGACTCCTTATATATGTATTATATAGAGAGATTTATATTGGTGTGCGTGTGTGTACACACCTGTTACAGAGTGGAATTCGGAAAGGTAAGAACTATGTACAGAAAAACTGTAAACACGATATTATTGGATGGCAAACTGGAATTGTGGATCAGTCGTGATCGATAGTTTGAGAGACTACTTTGTGTAAATATGTTGCGAGAGTTTCTCCTGAGTTTCACGTTAATATGTGCGACACAGTGCGAATATTCCTCTTCTAATTCAACAGAAGACTTGTACGCGATACTCGATCAAACGACAGAATACTTCAAAAATCTCAGTGATGGTAAAATATTAATCGCTTTGTACTTGAATATAAAAATTACTATCTTTTTTTTTATTTAAAAATGAAAAATTCGGCATTTTTAGCGTACAATATATTAAATAGTGACACTAGGAATAATATTAACAACGAAATTGCGAAATATATGAACGATACGATTAAAGAACTTCAGAGAAACAAGCGACAAAAGAGAAGCCTTGAAAATGAGCCCAGTAAAGGTGAGCAAAAGATTTTTCACTTGTGCAAAAATCTTCTGAAATTGATTGAAAGAAATTAGTCAAAGTACATTTCTATACAATTATATCAATCTGAAAGTTTGTTAAATTTTCCTTCTATTCCGAAAAGCTCCTTGAACGCGTGCTGGCAATCATGATCAGTTAGATACTTGAGAAACTGACCCATGTCATTGTGACGCTCGGTAGTAGGAAACGAAACTTCTTGAAACTCCATAAACTTGCGCATGTTATCCACATTACTACAATCTTCCTCTTTTTCCATTAATTTTATCAATATCTTGTGCCAGTTCATAGCTTTAATCTGCAAAAAAACTATACTAGCGTGAAATATTTTCATTACATTAAACATTAGGATATTGAAAGATCATTATTGACATTACTTTCTGCCAGCAATAGTCGCAATCTTCCAGAGTTCCCTCCATACAAATTATTCCCGGTTTGCCGGCCAAACAGAATCCTGTGATGGAGTTTTCTTTTGCTAAATTAGCCACGTCTCGTCGTTTGATCTTACCGTATATGTGATGGCTGTAGATCCAATATCTGGAGAAACCTACTGCGGTCCGATCTTCCGTGCCGCTTGTATTCGCATCGCTGCGCTTAATCGCTTGGTTACATACAGAAGCTTTGAGATAAGTCTCAACGTTGTCCTGCAGCCACGATATCAACGTATAAATGCAAGGCTCATCTGTCTCCTGGGCCTTGACAAGGACAGAGAGATCTTTGTTCAGCAGACACTGCTGCGTTCTGTCCAAGCAAGAGCCTCTTACGTATACTTCGGGCTGCTCCTTTGGGTAGTTAGTTGGCAAGCTTACCAGTAGCTCAATACTTTCCTAATAGAGTGATAAAACCAACATATTAACGGTACACTATTGGCATAAGTAAAAGTAAAACTTGGAGCAAGTAGTTACTACAGTAAGTAGTTAATATTAGAAGTATTTCAGTGGTCATTATTGACTTATTTTTTTTTATTAATATTATATTTCTTATATAAAAGATAAGATTCAGAAATTTTTTGACTTTTTAGTAATTATGTTTTACTAGTACAACTCGAGCAGTACTAACGGCAACTGTAGCCAAAAGTGGAAATATTTTTTTTCTTAGATTTTAGGAGGGAAAAAGTCGATTAAATGTCATAGATTAGTAAAGTTAACACGTCATATTTTTAATTTTGGTTTTTTAGTATAAAAAATGCGGAACTTTTTTTATTTTGCTAAGAAATTGAACTATGAAAAGTGAGACTGAAATTGTCATTATTTTTTATATCAATAGAATGACGTGCTAACTTCACAATCTAATTTTATATAAATCTGGCAACATTATGTTATAAGTAAATGTTATATTACACCGTTCAATGTGGGGACTGCGATGGCATACTCCAGCCATCGTGGTGGTTCACGGTCGGGACACTCGATGTATTCGTTAATGTCAGCCAAAACCCCATGGTCCGTCACGGCTAGCTCGGTTGGGTAAACGGACTGTAATGCTTGCAGTTCGTTCACCTGTGCTGTCAAACTCTCTATCATCTCTTCCGGAGTAGACATGTCTCAAACGATGATACATATAATAGGATGTCGAATCAGTTCGCTACGCTCGGTTTTCGACGACGGTCGGGTCAGCCGAACCGAGATAATAATACGAAATACTGTGTATGTCGTTCAGACGTTGAGGTTATCGAGACATCAGCTGATGTTGACATTGTCATGTAGAAAATCGCGCGGCTGCGTTTCGGAACATGTTGCCTTGCGTACTTTTTATCTTTATGCTTTGTTATATTTCTTCATTTAATTAATTTCTTTTGAAACTTTGTTTATAAAAACTAATCTATTTAATTTTTTAATTTATTGCTGTGGCTGAAGTTATATCTCTTAAGAAAAAGATGTTTAAAACAATTAAAGTGTCAAAATATTATATTAAAAATAAAAAATAATTTTTATGAGATTGTAAGGAATTTTAAATGTAGGATTGCTCATTTATAGAATATAATTTTTAGAATTTATTTAAATTTAATACATAACAATGTTAAAAGATACTGATATATCTACAAAATTAGGTCTAAAGTAATAAATAAAGTACAGGAATCTTAATATTATTATCATATGTATCAAATTCTAAAAATGATATAAATGAACATTCTCCATTAAAAAAATTTCTCATAATTATTTTAATTATTTTACTTTTTAATTTAATTCTTGAATATTGAGATGAGAAATAAATTTTATAAATGCGTTTGATTGCAATTTCGAGTTTTGATTTTATTCACAGGTATAAACGTGCTGCAAAGTTTTGAAGAGACTTTATCCTTCAATTTACCAGATTTTCAAGACACGGCCTTCTTTTTCATACAGGATGAAAACCGATTTCTCTGGTTCGCAGTTGCCGTCAATTCCTCAGACATATTACTTTATCAATTGGCTGTATGTCGTAAATTACATTCTATATTTTTTATAAAATAACAGAAAAAAGAAACACTCTACTTTGCAAAACTATATAATTTTTAGAATAATCAAGCGCAACTTGTCGGAACGTATCCGCAACCCAATGGAAAACGGATAATTGTACATAATTATAGCGCCGGTACGCTTATAGTCGTGCAGAAGGATTTCGAAGGAATCATCATTCTGTGCCTCAGCAAGGATGAAAACGGAACATACGAATTACAGTTCAAACAAGAGATCGAAATTCTCGAAGTGATGCATACGAATATCTGGCTTGAAATGAATCAGCTGTATTTAGGAATTGCTTCGGAAACAAAAATATCTATATTCGTCTGGCTCGGAGAGAATTTTGACAAGATTGACACGTTGTTCTATGGAGCAAGAAAACTCTTGCCCTTCCAGAGCAAAAGTTTCATGCATATTGTCGTCGTAGGATCGTTCACGAAAATACTCCGGTTTTCTGTGCGTTCTAACAAATTCGTAGAGATACAAAAATTACGTTACGCCAACGACGTCAGTTCGTTTTACTTCAAAGAGGGTCATTTCGAAGAGCGCTTTCTAGTTTTAGCCGGTAATGAGTCTACGATCTTGTACAAGGAGATGTACGGCCGCTTCGTGCCGTTTCAAAAAATCGCTCCGACGAGGCAGATTCTTTCCTTGACGATGGGAAACACCGTCGTCCTGTTTTCAGTGGAGCAGGATACCGTAGAAATTTATCAATGCAACGGCTGGAAATTTTTAAGATTGCGTACGAAATTGTCGAACTTTCGACAAATTCGTTCTATTCGCTCATATGACGAAGATATGCTCGTAATACAGAATCAAGCCGGAGAATGGAAATTCTTAAATCCTATTTGGACGGTGAAGAAAACGTGGAAATCCTTGCTGCACGAAACCGCCACTTGGTGTTCCGAAATCAAGCAACAGATGTCTCAGAGAACTTTGGAAAAACTTCCAGATTTAAAGAGTCCCGTGATTCCGAACGCGCACATCGGTCAGCTTCGTACGCAGAATGTAAAACACTGTCTCTCGATTTCTGTCAGTTTAAATAAAAAATAAAATTCATATTAACTCGATTAATATAATTTTGTATTTGAATGTTGCTAGATTAACGGTCAGAATGCAGAGGAACTGGTCCAGTTGACGAAGCGATACAAGAGTATAATTGCTAAATTAAATCTAACGAACAGCCTCTTGGCACAAAGAATAGAAGATGCTGAAAAATCTAAACATATAGTTTTGCACGGCAAAAAGCTCACAATCAAGTGTAAAACGAATTGTCATGTTAATCGTATAATTACGGATGGCGGGATTATACCCAAATATGTGAAATCCAAACCTAATGAGGTCCTACGGCTCGCCAAATTGAAAGTAAAGACGCTACTTAACTGGAGATGCCCCGTCCCTAATTTTAAGATAGATGATATTTTCGTTAAGAAATCTATTAACGGGATATTAATGCGAGACCTGCAAGAAAGAGCTTTGAAAGTTTCAGGAGATCAAGTAATTACAGGTGAATTTAATGCACTAAGTTGGTTGTGTTTCTTTATTACATATCCTGTATAGTGTATTACATTATGTTTAATATGAATTTTAGGTAATCATGTTTTCGCCAATTTGCGTGCGACAGACGTTTCGATTCCTTTAGACATTGCGACAAGAAGCATTGAGCAAACAGTGTACATGAAAGAGGCGAGAGTAAAAGATTTATATCTAACAAAGGACAAATTCTTTTTACCATTAAATGGTCCCACCACTGTAATGAACGGTTCGATAACTGCTACAAAAGTGAGACTTACAGGACTTGTCAAAATGTCAGGCAAAATAACGGGCAGAGGATCTGAAAGATTAAAGCCTTTGAAAGAGATTCTCACACCGTTGGTATTGTCTGGTGACCGTTTTCTACAGAACGTGACGTTCATGAACTTCGTTAAAGCTAAAGATATCGTCAGGTCTCGTGGGCTGTCGATGAAAGAAATCTTAGAGAATACTGTACCGCTAGATTCTAACGTATCGGTGCATTTGATATTATCCAGCAACAAAACAGTAATTGTTTAAAAATCTGTGTTTGTGTGCGCGTGTATGACAATTTTGAATTTACTTTATATTTTTATTTTCAGCAATGGAGCAACGTGACTATGTGGGACTTTGTTACCACGAATTTCGTAACGAAGAATTCTGCTGATACTATTGTTATTTCTGGAACAAAATACACGAATAATAGTGTCACTTTGTCGAGCGCTGCTCACCAAAATCTTCCCATTCCAAAGTATACACATCCTTTTGTTTTATGAAGCGCGTATTCTACATCCTCTAAAAATATATACTTGCAGATTGACGATTCCCCTATGTGCAAAAGAAGTCATCACTCCGGAAATTAGAACTTCTTCAATGAAAATGGGCGATATATTTGTAAAAAATTTAAATGTTTCACATATTCTTGGAGCTCAAAATTTGAATACGACCGTTTTCGGTTCGGTATCAGATTTACACAGCATTGACTTTTCAGCGAAGCTATTCACGGGTCAGGTTTTCGTAAAGAATATATCAGCGTCAAAAATTAAGGGAATAAATCTAAAAAGTAAAAATAACTTTTTAAATTGGTCTAAGTCTCGCACTACACTCGATATTATGTAGACCTAAAAATTGCAGTGAACGAGTGGACAGGTGAAAGTCACATCAAAGGACCAGTAAATCTCAAGAAACTCGTCGTTAACAATCTCGAAACGCCAGCCTACTTCAATCTCTCTGTACCTAGAGAAGTAAAGAACGTAATTATAAAAGGAGATAGTGACATTGGAAAAATCAATGATATAAACATACAATCTTTTATGGAAAATGTACTGAAGGTGGATGATCTGATATCTTTAGGACACGTAACATTTGGTAAGTTTACGTGTAATATTTTCCCATTAATTTGAAATAAAAATTTAATGCGTAATTTATATCTTGAAATTTTTTTGCAGCTCGTGGTTTTACGTCAAGCAACATATATGCTTCCCGCTCGACGTTAAAACTTTCGCATTTAGATACAAATCTCAATTTGGGTTCAAAACAGATTTCTACTACTTTAAGTACAGATGCGATAAACGTGCCTCAGACTTTTGGTTACGTCGCAAGCAATGCACCATCGACATTTATTATAGAAGGTACAGTGATGGAATTTACTAATTATATTTTATAACAACAGGATTTTAATGTATGTAAATATTTCTACTTTAGGATCAGCCAGATTTTTGAAGGAGCCAGTTATAGAAAATATAAAGGATGTGAATCTAAAGCAATTATCTGAAAATTTATGGATGGCAAATCAGGACACAACTTTATGTGGTAACAATATATACTTTGAAAATATTACTTTAACAGGAGATATCATCCTAAAGGTAAAAACATTAGTAAAACAAAAAATATCTTATGTATAAAAAAAATAATATTAACCATAAGAAATTTAATAATTTTTTCAGCATTTTAACAGTTCATTGAATCTAAACATGTGGGAGGATATGAAATGCAAATTTTTAAGCAAAACGAAAACACAGCATATTACTGTAGCTTCGTCGTTTAAGAATGTTGAGGTGCCTGCTATGAACGCAGAAAATAATTCAATTCTACAATCTTCAGACTTGAATTTGAACAATTTGCTGACTAACTCCTTGATGAAAAATACGACGCAAACTATAGATGCTGCGTGGCGTTTTGAAGAATTATACATAAGTAAGGCAGAGAACATTATTTTTTTCTTAAAAAGATGAATTTAAAAAAATAAATTATATCTTTAATTTAGATAATATGATTTGGGATGGTAAATTTAATGGAATCGACTTAAACACGGATATTGTTAGGCATGACACAAAACGTAACGTTGTCACCGGTAAGAAAATGATATTAAGCTTGACGACTAAAAATCTCCAGGCATTAAATATGAACTTTTCAAACTTTATTAAATATGCTGTAACTAAAAAATGTCAGAAATTGTTGGTGATTAAAGGTCAAAAAACTTTTACCAACATTACTTTGAACAATTTGAGGTAATTGATATTTCTATTGAAACAATATTTTTGTTAAATATCGTTAAGAACTCTTAGTTTTTTCTCTTTAGCGTCAAAGGTACGATTATGGGTCGCAATATCGAAGACGCGTTACTGAAGTCCGGAAATCAAACGCTGTTCGGAATCAAGAGGATACAAGGCCAGCTTAATGCAATATCTCTTGTTATTGATGGTACTGTGAATGATGTAAATCTGACGGAGTTAATAAACAATCAAATGAAGAAACGTAAAGCGGTGCAGACAATAGAAAGTAAGATGGATTTCAGAAATGAAATTGAAATTTTTGGAAACATCACAATCGGTGGACTCTACGAAGGGATAAATTTAACAAGTATTACGAAAAATAAAATAAACACAGTTTTTGAGAGAATGACGGAAGTCATGACATTAACAGAAGATATAACAACTGCGTTGCAAAGTGAGTTATACATTCAGATCATTAAATAGCATTTAAGAATGGATAATATTAATTCAACAAAATATTATTATTATTATATCATTTTGTGTGCAGATCGTGCTATTTATGTGAACAAATTTGAAATGGTGGACAAGGATGTATTGCAAACCGTTTCTAACATTTCTAACACAGAGGACATGAATCTTAACAGTACCTGTCTTTGCGAGTCAGAGAGTACATCTTCAATTTGTAACGATACGGAATTATTGTATGCTGTCACCGGTACAAATGTCAGCGCGTTTGTGACGAAGAAATTGATACTATTGGATGATACTATGTTTCTAGTATTAGTGTCAAAAGATTTCGTCTCAATTTATTCACATACCGATGAACAATTTTATCAGGTAGCAGGTAAGTCTCACGAAGAAATATTTAATCACATTACAGCAATGAAGAATATTTTGTAATATTACGAAATAATATTTGACAGGATTATACGTGCCTGATATACTTGAGGTATTTATGGAATCAATCGATTATTCGTTATGGATTTTTTTGCGATTGTTCGACGAAACCTTGATATTGCGTTATCACGCGTGGAACGAACTCAATCAATACGTTTTGCCGGGTTCGAGTTCGTTTGTAATCAGTAAGACGCCGAATGGTCAACATCTGTTAATACGATCCGACGGTATGTGGAATCTCGGAGGACTTTTCCGTCCGGAACACATTTTTAAAATGTCTCTAGAGGGGCAAATAAAGACTTTCACTCTCGGTGCCGATTATTATATCAAAGCAACAACGGAGAACAGCACGACCGTTTTAAAAGCACGATATGTGAGCAATTAGTACGCGTAAAATGTTATTTCTTAATAATTCCTGTGGAGAGTTTATTCAAATTCGAGAAATTCAGTATGTATACTCATACATAAGTATTTATTTTACACTCGTATATATTTATCGTTCTTACTTGCAGTAGCTTGAAATAAAAAAAGAGAAAAACGCAAGATAAAAATTTGTAGATATGTATATTAATTGTATCTATATTAACTGCGCTAAAAATATATTGAACTGCACTGTATCAAATTATTTCTAGTTTATTATCACAAATGGATAAGAATGTAAAAAGGCGAATATTATAGATCGGGAAGGACCAATTTTTTAAGTTAAACTTGGGCTGTCATAATTGTGGAAACTGTCCCCTAAGAAAGAGATAAGAAAGTTTTGCCGTTTTAACATTACCTTAACATATAATTAATTGTAATGGCACGTACTTTTGCAGCGTCTTTGAAGATCGTTATTTCTTCCGTTTTGTGGGTTTTGTGTTCGTCAATCATTTTTGTCTCCTCGATTTTGTATTGTTTCTGAAAATCGGTCATTCGTAATTTTGTGACGTCACTTGCGTTATGCGTGTTCTCTTTAATTATAGATTTTGATCTACGAAACGTAAGAAAATTTACATGCTCGGGGAGCACATATTGCAAAATTATTCGAAGTAGTCTCGCAATCGAATGCTCGACAAGATGCGTGTGTACACCAAATGGATGATCAGCAACGTTCTACGCATCATCAATACGATGTATGATGGAAACGATACTAAGAGGAATTTAGACTTATAAAGAATGTCTAGGAGCAACGATTGTACGATTGGGACTATCTTCGCCCGTACCGATTCCTTCTTCGTAAACTGCTCCTCGAACCTCTTGCGTTCCTCAATCGCATTATTAAGCGCGATCTGCTCCGCGGGCGTAAGCACCAGGAGGCGCGGATCCATGCCGATCCAGTCGCTCTGCACGATTTGATCCAAATGCCAGCGTTTAGACACGTCTGGCTCGAGCAAATTGCCTACAAGCTTCTTCACACGATCGGTTAGAGTGTCGATTACTTTGCTGCGGAATTTCCATTTACGCGCTACCTGCAGCTCGTACAGGCGCTTTAGGTTGTCCTCATCGAATGGCATGGACTTGTTCAACATTATGTAGAGAATCACGCCCAGCGCCCATATATCGGATATCTTTGGATTGTACGGGTAACCGCGAAGGATCTCCGGCGCTGCGTACGATAGTGAACCACAATACGTGTCGCTCAGAACGCGCTGGCCATGGCTGTCAATCATGTATCGAGCAAAACCAAAGTCCGCCAGTTTGACGTTGTAATTTGATGTGAGAAGAACGTTTTCGCATTTAATGTCGCGATGCGCTATTTCCATCTCGTGTAGGTATTGAAGACCTGGTAAATGAACACGCATTAGGGAAAACATCCACAAACAAATTCATGTTAAATGCACAAATATAACTCGTCAAATTATAATTATTAATTACTTTTATTAATTGCATTCGTGATTGATCTCTTTAATAAATCAATCCTGGAATGCTCATATTTTTTTTAAATTAACACTACTCTCAACAAAAACGGCAAAACCCATAAAATTAAGAACTTTTTTACACCTTTTTATATCTACTTTATAGGTTGCATAGGTGTTAGAATAACTAATATTAGTTTTATATAAAAATATGAACTTTCAACAATCTACCTAACAGCAAATATTTAAATTAGCACTCGGGTGAAAATTCACTTATAGCAGTATTATAGTTAATGCCGTTTCTTCAAGATAGAAGTATCACGATACCTAAAGCAAGCTGTCTGAACCACACGCGAGCCTGACTCTCTGCCACTCTACCGTTTTTCAGTATAAAATTGAAAAGATCGCCGTTCTCAGCAAAGCGCATGAATATGAAGTACTTGGTGCGCCTTTGGAAGATACTGTGAACGTGCACGACATGTGGATGATTCAGTTTCACCAGAATGTCCAGCTCACGTGGCAGGAACTTCTGAACAAAGTCCTTTGGTGCATTAGCAGTGTCGATTATTTTACAGGCCAGGACGCTATTTCTCTCCGACTCATGTTCCGGTTTATATTCGGCTAAATACACCTATAATGAGAATTAATGTTATTTAAAGTGTCTGACAGGAATAATAGAGATTTTTTAATTAGGATACAGACTTTTGCATAACAACCTTCGCCGAGCTTCCTCCCCAGCTTGTAACCCCGGGCTAGCAGTGTGGCCTCCTCGGATGGTGTATGGCTCAGGTGCGACATGAGATTTGTAGGACGACAGACGACATTCTACCCGCTGCATTACCATAATTCGTAATTAGCCGTTCTCACTTTGTTCGATGTTTAGACATAGATCGCATCGTGAATGCGAATAACTAGACGACGTTGCAGAATCTCCATTCATGCATTAGACAAAGCAAATTATCAAGACATTTACCGTACTATTCTATTTCTTTATCTTGACGATGGTGACGAATCTTATACTAAAAATTTTAAAAAATTCGCAAGAGCGGTTACTTAACCATTTTGACGATAAGCTGACATGGGTCAATGAACATGAACCGAGCTCGGCCTTATCGAAGTAATAATCGAAAACAATTAAACATCATAAAAGTAGAAAAGCAAGATAAATTTAATGAAGAGACGTATCTGTACACAAATATAAAACGTTGGAAATTATTCATATATTTTGTTTTCACAGCTTAAAAATTTTTTAATTAACACTAGAAACGCTGATAGTATCCCGTTAGAACTGCCGAAGGTGCCAATTTGGGAATTTCCTATCTCTTGGTTAGTGAAAAATTATTTTTGTATTTATTATATTATTTATATCGTTAGAAATATTATATTCACATATTTTCAATATTCTGTATATCTAACGTAAGGTAGAAGGGTTGAAATAATTAGCGGAGCCAAAATGGCACCATCGGTGGTTTTAATCAATCAATACGCATTCAATTCACATAACATTTCACAGCTCAGAAGCGTACTCCAATCGCTTAATGACCATTTTGTATTCCTCTTCCAAGATCCGGTATTCTTTTTCTAGTATCTCTTTGCGTTGCTCATCGGATGGTAGTCCATTACCATTCGTACACGTGCTTTTATCCCCGGTATTTTTCAAAGCGCGCTCTATTTTCATCTCCTCATTCTGTTTTCTTTTAAATGGTATATTCAGTCTTTTCTTCACATCTATTCTGTACGCTCGATATTCTTCTGCATCCGCGACATTTGTTGCCTGCAATCGTAGAATTTCATACACTATGCGAGCCTGTTTCTGTGAACAAAATATTTATAAAGTACAAAAAAAGGAGAAAAACAAGTGATGATAATACAAAATAAGCCACATGTTAATAAATACCTTGTTTATTCTTAATGCATTTCTAGCCTCAACAACCATTTCATTATCAAAACCATGTTTTAAATGTTTTGGCGCGAAACTGGACAATGTGCTGCAATTTAAGGCGTCCACATAGTTTCGTAGTCGTTGAAAATCTTCGGACGGACTTTCGACTGTAAACATAGATTTATTAAAATGCACAGTCATCAACGCGCAATGTTGGCCGTATTCGTATAAACATTAGGATTGTTACTTTTAGTAACTTCGAAGATGTGAAGCTTCGGAAGAATTCAAATCTTCAAAGTTAAACTTTCAACGTTTAAAAAATATATTTATGAAAATAAAAAAAAAACGAAAATATATTCATAATATATGTTCATAAATATATTAGTACACTTTTTAATGAAAATATTTTCATTGCTATTATAATCATATTAAATTAAGAATTTTTTAATTTTTATTGTTCCAAGTTTCAAAGATTTTAATATCAAAATTTCGAAGTTCAAATTCGAACCCTTCGAAATAAATCATCGGTCATAATATACACCGCTAGTATTGAAAGACTGTAGTATATGTGATGAAATTACAAATTTTCAGTAGTAGAAGTGCATATCGGAATATGGCTTCTGCCGAGGATTCTTCTGTTACCTGTTATATCCTTAACTTCGCGCCTTCCCATGTATTCGCGATAAATCGCTTGCAACAAATGTTTGCCAAGACCTATTCTTCGAAATGGTGGTAAAATTAAAAATTGAGCGATGCGTGGCCGAATATGTTGTGGATAAGCATAATATTGATACACAGTAGCGAAACCAATTGTCGCATATCGGGTAGTACCCACAGACGTGGTATATTTTTCGAATCTATTTTAGAAAAGTGATTATTTAATAAAAAAAATCATGTATATCATACACATCTATATATTGGTTTGAGTAGCAGGATATCAAAAATAGCTTACAAATTAAAATACTGCCATTGTTCGTCATCGATATCAATAAAAAGAGCCGCATCTATGTACCAAAGAAGGAATGTTTGAATCCTTTGATGATATTCTCTGAATCCTTTGTAACCCATATCTGCCTTATAAACCACAAATTGTCTCGTCGTGCCTTCATCTGTGTATCATTCAATAAAAACAGTAATAATAATCATTATAGTTTTTAAATTTTAAGTCAAATGTATAGAAACAGACATAAAAGAATTAGATACCATTTATTGAGAAAGACTGTATCAATTCTCCGTATGGTATAAATGTATCATCCTTGGCAAGCGCCTTAGTGAAATTCGCTAAACTATAATGAACATCAGGAGCAAGCTTTGGAATGATCTTTGTTAACACCTCATCGGCTTCGACTCCCTCATGTTTTGCATTTACTTTCTCAGTATATTTCATTCCCAAATATGTTTCCAAAGAGCCTGCTGCATAGAACAACTGTATTTTTAGGTCCAGATAACCAAATATTATTTCCCTATAAAGAATAAAAAGAATAAGAACAACAAGATCCACACTAACATGAAATTACAACACATATATATATATGTATATATATATATATATATATATATGTTGTAATTTCAAAAATAAAAATTTGAAACAGAATGAAATATATATATATATATATATTTCATTCTGTTTCATGCATAATGTGCATAATGCATCATTTAGGCCCGACTGTTGCACCTTTTGGTAAATTTTACCTGTTGGGTAAGTAGCAAGATTATCCTATCACATGCGCGGATTGCCAGATTTACCTAACAGGTAAAATTTATCAAAAGGTGGAACAATCGGTCCTTATTCTAGTTCAACATTCGGTAAACAACAAGGATAAATGATAGGATAAGGATGATGCATCATGCATATAATGTTTACATAGTAATTAATAAAAAATATAAATCTCAATAAATTATAACAACAAACCTATCTCCGAATACTTGATAAGTCATCTCCGGTTTGAAGATAGCCTCTTCCGAATGCAAGTCGTCGAGGTTGCGAATTAATCTGAGTTCCAGGGCTTCGTTACTGTCTGCGACTAGCTTCTTTAGACGTGCTGTTGTCGAATCTTCCATTTTTATAAAGAATCAACGGTAGGATTGAGGAAAATAATATCCGTTCGTTAGAACTCCGGTTCTTCTGGAGTTCAAAGATTCGACCTTGGAAATGAAGATCAACATAGGTTAGAACATTGCAAGCAGACAACGTCGAGATGTCGGCGTAAAAGGACAAATACTTGGTATTAATGATAAAACTGTGTAATGGTGATACACGGTTGGATTCACCGATTGAAACCTTTTACGTTAATCCTTGACACCCAAACACGATTTGGCGCCAAAACACGGCGGTTTCGAGCAAAGTGATTTCTGAATGGAACCGTTCGCAGTTGCTTCTTCAATCATCGACAAAGTATTATAAAGACCAGTCTTATTTAAGTTTGCGTGCTACTAAAATTTTGATGATTATCCTGTGAATATCTCACAATATACAATATTAATTTTATGATTTATTATTAGTGTTTCATAGATAAGCATTATTTTCGATTGATATCCGATATTGAACTGATTTTTATTAAAAATTTCACTTTCATTGTTATTATCCATGCATGATAATTGTGGAGAAAATGCAATTTCGTGACAACATATATAATATTATTACATCTCTATAAATATACTTATTTATAAAGAATCTAATATATAATAATAAATCTTTCATAAATTTAATATATATTTTATTATGAATATATTTTTAAAATTTTTACGTCTTCAGTTGGTAACGTCAAACTCTTCAATTATCCCCGAGCCCATTCGATAGTCATGTAAATTTATCTAAATAAGGTTGGCTCTCTCTAGTATCATAAGACATGGTCCAATTATATATAGAATTTCGTGAGCCATAAATTAAAAAAAAGAAGATATATAGAATTTTATTCCGAATTTCAGCAGAAATCATAAATCGTTTAAAGCGGATTTTATTCTGTATATCTAAATTTAAATCATTCAATGCTTACTTTATGAAAAAATCAAGTATCAATTTAATTATAAATATGTAAAAATTTAATACATTAAATAGATAAGTGTATGCATTTAAGGATGCATTTTCCGACCCAGCAAACGAAAATGGATTGAAATGGATTGAAAATTTTCATCCATCTAAATCCGTATTTTAAATCCATAAAAATGGATTGGATTTCATGTATAAAAAATTTTTATATATGTAAAAATTTAAATAAATTAAAATAGTAATTACATGAAATTTTATAGTTATTATATCTAGTTTGAATAATTTTAACTGTTATATATTCATTTTGGACATGGCGACAAAAACTATTTCGACTGTAATAATCTCGAAGAGGACGGATGATATTTTTAGAATATCACCTTATTTTGACATGTTAGCCTGTAGAATTTTATATTTTAATTAATTAAATTGTATTCATATTTTATTGAGGAAGACTAAGTCGAAACGTTTACTCAATATTTTTATGTATTAACTAATATAATTAAATTATTATTATTCTAACATCTCTTTTTGCTCGTTTATTGGTCGTTATCAAGAATTTTTATATTGCTTTGCAAATTGTTGAGCGTTATTATACTTGTTTATTTTACTATAATATTATTTTTAGATTGAAAAGCATAGAACCCTGGTAGCAAGCTGACGTCAAAATGACGTCATTTGACGTCAAAACGACGTCAAAATGACGTAGCTTGCTACCTGGGAAATATATATTTCAATAATATATATAATATATTATATATATATTATATATATATATTCCATGCCATTCCTATTAATAAATAAAAATGCATTCAGGATTGAAAAGGATTCATTTTAACATTCATGAACACATCCGTATTTCTGAAAATCTGAATCCATTTTAATCCATTTCAATCCATTCTCGTTTGCTGGGATAATGTATCATCTTATCCTTCTTTATTATTCGGTGAACAACAGAGACAAATGATGCATCATGCGTTTCATGTGTGAACTTGGAACGCACCCTAAGATGCATCGTTACCAGGGAGATGTAAACAATTCTGTATAAATTATGAATCGATTGATCTGTTTGCTGTTCCTGCACTAAAATGCACTGGAACTCTCTTTCTCGCTTTCGACAAATATCAAACATATACCTATCTCACTTTAATTTTCAAAAGTGTACATTTGCAGCCGCAGAAAACAATTTCATTTGTCTTTTTCAGGTGCATTCCATATATCTTTGAGTTTGAAATGGAGTATGTTTATATTCGATTAAAGAAAAAAAGGAGAAAACTTGTAAAAAAATTGTGGAAAATACAGTTAAGAAAGGAAATCGTTCTTTCTAGATACAAAAGAAAAGTTATTGTTGACTTCTCGTAAAAAATAGCTCTCGAGCGAGATGGCTGTGTCCCTGCAAACTCGCGTTTTCTACGGTTTGAGGACAGACATTGCCAACAATGTGCATTATATCACAGATGCGGAAGTTTTATATCCAGTCGGCAATGCACTGGCCATTCACAATATTCTTCAACATCAGCAGAAGCTGATTCGATTACCTGAAAGATATTATGACGCAAACGGCATTTGTGTCTCGATCAACAAGTAAGTAAATTTGATGAAGTATATGACAAGCACATTTTCTGTAAAAGAAAATAAATAGAATAAAGAGAAACTCATTCAACCATATGAAACTGAATTAATTGAAGCAAACTTTCATATTTTCAATTTTAATAAAAACCCTGATATAGAAAGCACAATTTATTGGCACAATATTGATCTCATGTTAGTTCAATATTGGTTCAATATATCCTTAAGTTTAACAGATCTTTTTAGCTGAACTTCTTGCACAGTTCATCTATTTTTTTCCAATATGAAAAAAAAAAGAGGAAAGAGAAACAAACTGTACAAGAAATTCTGCTTAAAAAAATACAAGTCTAATGTATTGCCATAATAAATCGTTATTAGGAAAGAAACATAACAATTTACAAAGATGGAAAAATAAAAAGATAATTTTATAAGGTATATAAGATGTTTGTGGATACATTTTAATCTTCCTCTATTTTTTTACATACAGATTATAATTAAATAATCTATAATTTCAGGAAATTTGTTGCTTTATCCGATGTAGGAGACAAACCTACCATATCCATCTACGATCTCAACTCTCTGAAGCGTAGGAAGCTGCTTGGGATACCTTTTGATGCTCCAGGAGTAACAAGATTTACGTGCATAAGTTTTACTTTCGATAGTAAGTATCTGGTAGCAATTACTGGCGAACCCGATCAAACGATGCTCTTTTATAACTGGGAAAAGGGCAAGGTTGAATCCACGTTTAAGCTAGCCAATCCACAAAATCCGTTGGCAATCGCCGAGGTGTTAGCCTGCAATCCAACAGACGCGACAGTGGTAGCGGTCGGCGGTGCTTATACCTTTAAGTTTCTTACCGTTTCTGAGACGGTGTGGCGCCCATATGGTTTCGCTAAATCGGAAAACCTCCTTGTCTGTTCGATGACTTGGCTGGACGGTGACAGACTCATGGTTGGCACCGAGGACGGCCGCATGCTCTACCTGGAGAACGGCGATCTTAAAAACGTGTACAGGATGACTGATACAGTGACAATGAATCTCAAGATTCGCGAGGAGTACGTTATGCCCATCGCCGTCAGTTCACAGATAATACTAGAAGCCGGCAAGGACGATACCTGGCAACAGAACGTGGGCTGTTTGATCGCATTTCCACGTGGATTCGCCTACGCGCACGGTGGAGGAACCGTCGTACTCTTCGAAAAAGAAGGGAAACACAAGTACACGAAGAGGAACGTTTATGTGATTCCACAGCGAATGATGAAGGACGACGATCCGAATCTTTACAAGATCCACACGATCAATGTGAATCCTAGTTTTGACCGATTGATCGTCACCACCGACTGGTCCCAAATGTATTACGCGACGCTGTGGGGTCCAGATCTGCAGATGGATCCGGAACCACAAGAAATGAAGATCATGGGCCAGCCGTTACACCATGGTCCCATCAATGGTCTCTCCATGTGCGCGTGGAAGCCGGTCTTTATGACATGTGGCGAATTTGATCATAGCGTTCGACTGTGGGATTTTGAAACTGAAAGCCTTATTATGCTGAAGCAGTATGATGAAGATATATCCAGCGTTGCATTGCATCCGATGGGATTATTCTGTCTGATTGGCTTCACCGACAAATTACGCTTTATGAGCATCCTGATCGACGATTTGCTACCGATGCATGAGATCGCCATCAGAAATTGCAAGACGGTTCGCTTTAGTCACAATGGTCATCTATTCGCCGCGGTCAACGGCAATGTCATACAGGTGTACACCACTATTGGCTTCTACAATCCCTTTATCCTCAAGGGACACACAGGCAAGGTGAAGACGCTTCTCTGGTCACAGACGGATCTAAAAATACTAAGCATGGGTGCGGAAGGTTCTATATATGAGTGGAACATGACCACTGGCACGCGATCCAGCGAATTTATTTGGAAAAACATTGTCCTACACGACATTGTACTTTCCTCGGACGCGTCGTTCATTTACTGCATCACACAAGACGATCAGATACGCGAAATCAAGGAGAATGAGGTATATCTTGATATCTTTTATTTTTATTTTTAAAATTATGCGATTGCTTTTGGAATTATATCTTTTACTCAATTAGTCAAGTCAAAAACTTTTTGTCAAATGCTCACTATACATTTTGTGGATAAAAATACGTCAAATTTAATGCAAATTCCTATTATATTCAATGATGTCAGCAAATTGATGGCAGATATACAACAAAATCTGCTGACGTAATATAAGAACGAATTATCGGCCGGCAAAAACCGTGTACAAGCTTGCTAAATTGATTGCAAGAATCGATCAAAATTTCCTCAGTTTTTGTCGACAATTTGATTTTACATAATTAGTTAGTAAGCCTTGTCTGCAAAACGCAACCTTAATGCAAATATAATTGATATCAATTTGCTAATATTTTTTATCAAATTTGCATCAATTTGTAAGCAAATTGCTAACATTTTGCTGACTGGGATATGTTCTTTATCAGATAGTACGAGAGTTTCGATTGCCTGGCAAAGAAATGCAGCAAATGATCATGGGAAAAAATGACCTAACGTTATTCATAACTTCTCCCAGTGGTATCATCATTTCATTGAAAAGTCCGCTTCAAACTCCAATAGAATCAACGGACTTCCACATACACTGCGTCGACATCACGCAGGTATGTCTCTTTCTCTTAATACAGTGAGAATAAATTGTGAAGATATAAATTGTTCTCCTAATCGTTCTATTTCCTTAGATCGCACTCTCTTACAATGAAAATTGTCTAATCTCAGTTGCGAAGGACGGTAGTTTGTGCATTTGGAAGTTATACTTTCCCGAAGGGAAAATCATGAAGATGAGCAGAGATTTGCCGTACACGAACGAAGTATTAATCGGTAAAGGTGACTTAGAGGAAAAGATACACAGCATCAAAAATCTGACAGTGAGACTAAGAGAATTGGAAATGGAACACGCATATAGACTGCGGCAGATTGATGTTCAGCACAACGATAAATTACGTGAGGTGCACCAAGGCTATTGCGAAGCCATCGAGGAACTTGTAGAGAAAGTAGATAAGGATCGGGAGGATCACAGAAATGAAGTGAACAATATGAACATGAATATCGTGAGGATGAAAGCGTCGCACGAGGAGGTGATGAAACAAATGGAAAATAATTATGAGGCCAAGTTGATTACGGAATACGATAAGTATCAGGCTTTCGAAGAACGTACTAATGCTATGCGAGAGAACTACGAGAAGCAATTAAAAGATCTTGAGAAACGCGACGCGGAGCAATTGCAAAAAACCGTGACGAAATACGAAGCTTTGCTTCACGAGAAGAAAATACAACTGGAAGAAACATTCGACGAAATGACGCATAAGGAGCGTGTTCATGAACGTTTGATGGCGCAAATAGAGGATGACACGGATCGTGAGATTCTCGAAATACGTACGAAGTATGAAAATCTCATATACGACGAAAAGCAGATCAGTTTGAAACTAAAGGGAGAAGCCGGAGTAATAGGAAACAAATTCATGGCCAGTCAGAGAGACGTTGATGATCTAAAGAGGCAAGTGGATCGGGTGCAAGGCGAATATGCGCAGTTTCACAAAAATATACAGGATCTTGAGAAGCAAATAACGGATCTAAAGAAGGAGATCACCGAGAGAGATGCTACTATTCGGAATAAAGAGCAACAGATATATGATATGAAGCGAACGAATCAGGAATTGGAGAAATTCAAGTTTGTGTTGAATTTTAAGATTGACGAGTTGATGAATCAGATACAACCGAAGAATCAGGAGATACAGGAGCTAAAGGATAGTATTCGGAACATGGAGGAGGAGCTCATGAGTATCCACAAAACAAATGAAAACTTGGAGCTGCAGTTACACGAAGAGCGGGAGAAATTGCGGATTGCACGCCGAGAGACCGACCGCGAAATCCATAAGAACAAGAGGTGTCAGCAGCTATTACGAAAAATTCGCGTCGATATTCTTGACATCTCGGAACTCGTACAAGAACCGAACGCTCTGAAAACCGCGGTGACCAATTTATATCACAAATATAGCGCGGATGATGAAACTCTACGTAGTCGCAAAGCGGACATGGATGCGCAGTGCGAATTCATCAGGCAAAAGGATCAACTGGAAAAGACTATCGCGTCTCTGAAGAAGCAGGTGTTTCAGGATACGTCTACCGGTGACAAAGAATTGAGGATGACGGAGGAAAACAGTATGCTTACTGTGGAATTGAACGCATTAAGGGAAGAGTTGAAGCAAGCGCGAGAACACGTTTTGTATATGGAGAGTCTGTTGGGATTAACGCGAAAAGATGTGCGACCTACAGAAGCGAGAAAAATCTTGGAACAAGCGTTTCATGGATACCAGGAGTTGCAGGAAAAATATATGAAGCAAATCCAAGAATATCAGCAGGTTATTTTAGCACTAAAGGAAGATATCAAGCAATTGTTGAATAAGATTCCTTGTGAAGAAAAGGAAGAAGAAAAGACATCATCTTGAACAAGTTTGTGACATTTAATCATTTTCTTAGGAACTTAAATATTGTAAAGTTTTTAATGATAAATAAATGTTTTAGCAAATTTTTGACAGATACTTAAAAATAATTATATATATATATATAT